>NW_027453546.1:0-52561 GCF_964194025.1 Convolutriloba macropyga | reverse complement strand
AAAGGATTTTTGAGTGTACTTTCCAGAAAACAGTGGGAACGCCTGATTTCCTGCAACTATGTGGAAGTGGCTCTCAAAATGAAACAATGAAAATCAATAGGAAAAGTAGGAAGTAGGATTAGTAGGAATTTTTCCGTTTGTACCCCCCCCCCCCCCCCGCCCGCTTAAAGTTTAGTGGATGCATATTATTTGCAACCTCCCGAAACTCCCAGACGCAGGTGTCATATTTATACATAATGGTTTTGCGTTCACTATGTTATAGCTTGTGTTCTGTAAGTGAGGGTGCATAAAGTACAACGTGGAGGGGGGGGGGTAGAGGGCAAAAGACGTATATGAAAAATTCTTCTGAGCTCCGAGTTGTAATGCAGAGGTCAGGTGTAGAGCCAACAGAAACAGATGTGGTACCTTTTTCAATAAAATTCATCGTTTTATTCACAGCGAAGTAAACAATAAAGTTTTACGGACAGCCTTCAAATTTCAAAGGTAACTTCCGCAATAATTGCAACTATAAACTAAAAAATTGTTTTTAGAAATATTTTTGACATTGCGACCCAGACATCATCAACGGATCTAAGTACTGAAATTACTATAATGCATACACTAGAATTTTTTCAATGGATGCTCTTGTTATCAAGATTTGAAGATTAAATGGAGTGATACTTTAGACAAAAAAGGCCGATCTTTTCGTTGATATCCTTTCGTCAAGAGTACTAGTCGCATCAGACGAGACCGTTTTGAATTTTCAAAATCAATTTAGACCAGACATAGTCAGACCAAGGTCATTATAGACAAACAGATGTGGACCAAAATTGCACAACATCAAAGGAAGGCGAGTCGGGATATTTGTGAATAATTTCCTCGAACCAATGTCTGCTTATAGATTGCTCGTGAAACTAGAGTTTCTAGAATCTGTTGAATTTTTGTCTCGCCCTGCCCGGGTCGAGGTTTGGCGGTGAATTTTCGTAAGAAATGCGGTGAAAAAAAATAATTTTCTACGCGTATTTCTTACATCTTTTTGCGGTGAATGCGGTGAATCGCGGTGAATTATTTATTTTCACCGCCTTCTCAGTATTCTTACAAAAAGGAGAGTCTCAACACGGGTTCGAACCTCTGCCCTCCTGAATGCCTTCACCTGCTTAGTCCACTGCGCCAACTGTCACTTACAGCATTGAAATTTCTTATGAATTTAAATTAGATTGAGTAAACTTGGGAAATCATATGCGGAAATTTTTGTAAGAAATGCGGTGAATTTCGCGGTGAATTATTGTAAGAAATGCGTTGAAATTTGCTGAATTTTTTTCACCGCTTTCACCGCATTTCTGACAAAAATTCACCGCATTCATCGCTTTTGCAACAAAATATTACCCAAAAGCTTCGACCCGGGTCAGAAAGGTTTCGTAAATTTTTACTTTGGCAATCTTATTTTTTTCGAAGGTGAGTTTGTTATGTAGTGCGGTCATTACCCGCATCATTGTATTTTACCAAGCCTGTCAACGTTGCTGACAGAACCGAATGTTTGGAAATTTCAATTTTTTACTGGCAGATCTAACCGGTTCGTGCGAACAATTTCCCAATTTATACAATCCCTTTTGTTATAAGTTTTTCTGCAAAATTGTAGCTGTAAGAATTCTAAACAGACTACCAAAGTTTCAATTCAATCCTTTTTCTCATTAACATAACGACAAAGCAACGTACATTCGAATGTTTATAGCCAAGATAGCAACGTATAAGCATTAGTACGATCATAGCATTAACAACGTATTAGGATTACGGCGAACATATCAACAAGTGGTTTTTAGACGGCAATTTTTGATGCTCATTTGGCCGGTAATTTGTCTAATAACCAATCAGTTCAATTTCAGTCGCAATTTTGTACCAATGCATCCAAAAATCCGATAACTATTGAGCCGAATCATGTCTTATTTGATAGGCCTAAGGATTAGATTTACTTGAAATGATGTTATTTGCACTTTTCCCGAGCCTTGTACGTAAATTGCAACAATTTCTATGTGTATTTAAATTATCGATTCTGATTGGCTAAGAAAAAATGACGCATTTTGTTATATTTGTCTCGCTTACATCCATTTAGTTACTAACATCCTCCGTCCCAGAAGAAGATCCTGGGAGAATGGGTACAAATTTTACAAGCGGGCGGACGAGTGATCCGGTGGACGTTCGCAACACATCGGAGAGTGCGACGCTGTCGGAATCGTAACGAAGTTCAGTGATCCGAGCAGTAGGGTAGTAACCCCTTGGGTTAGTCTCTTCAATTACCCAGTTCAAGTCACCGGTCTTAAGGTATTTCTCGGCAGGCGTCTGCCATTTGGAACGTCGGTTCAGCGCCGGTACGTGCTCTTTGATCTATCGTGCCCAAATAGGTAAGCATAAGACAGTGCGCGGGCGTAACGCTTAAGGTGATCAAACTCATCTACGCCAATGATGGAAGGAAGACTACTTGCTTGGTTACCGTGGAGGAAATGATTAGGTGTTAATGCACCTAGTTCGGATTTGTCGCCACTTACAGGCGTTAACGGGCGTGAATTAAGTTCCTGTTCGACCACACAAAAAAGGTACTTAAAACTTCGTCAGTGAAGTGACGTGTTCCAAGGATTGTGTAAAGCACGCGCTTAAAACTGCGTACTAGCCTCTCCCAGATGCCACCTTGGTGCTGCGCACTAGGCGGGTTGAACTTCCACTTAACGCCTTTGTGGGCAAATTCAGTGGCGATATTGGTGGTGTTCCACTTTCCATTATCAGACCAAATAATGGCCGGTGTAACGCGACGGGAGACGAACCGCTCCACTCCCATTACACAGGAACTGGCGTCCATGGACGGAAGGATTTCAACATGAACTGCACGGGTGTTTAAGCATGTGAAGAGGAAACCCCACCTCTTCTCGGTAGTCCTACGTACAATAACGTAAAACGGTGTTCGTGAAGGGAGGAGACTGGTATGCAAGTTTTTCTACTGTGAGGTCAGCCATGATTGGTTGGATAGTGGCAGCTCGGAATTTTCCGCACGTGACGCAGTTGGATTTAATTGAACGCAGTGAGGATCGTAATTTGAGGATGGTATAATGTTCTTGCATTTTAGCCCGCAGGCAGTCAGTACCTTGATGATGATGTTTAACGTGGTTGTGCCTAAGGAACAAATTTACAAGTGCATGGCGTGCGTCGAGAACGATAGGATGTTTTACATCAAAATCAACTTCGACCAACCGTTTGATGCGGCCAGCCGAAAAAATTAGACCATTTGGTCCAACAAAAGGGTGAAAACGGGCAATACGACTACTCGTTTAACTTAATTGTTTTCCAGGTGATCTTTTTGTTCGGAAGTAAAAGATTCTCCTTGAACCATATACTGAAGATGGCACACGGCTTCGTCAAGCTCAGTGGCATCTATTATACTACCATCGATATTGCGGTAGCATTCAAGTAAGGGTAACAGCCGGAGTTTGTATGCTGTTATTTGAAGCAACTATTGATAAGAAGTTTAAATATTGAAGGGAATTAGTTGCGGGCGGTTCCTTAGTTAACTTGGTTACGGATGCGGCCAATGATGTATTGGTTTCGTCAGTTTACTTAGTTACTATACCAAGTTTGATGTGTTTAACTACTTCGGTGCTTGGATCAAACAGAAATTCCTTGATTTCTAAGAAATCTGGACCCCTCACCCAGCTACTTGATTGCAAGACCTCAGCAGACATTCCACGAGTACCGGCGTCTGCCGGGTTATCACTTGAGGCAACGTTGTTCCATTCGTCAACGCTAGTGTTTTCTAAAATCTCGCATACACGGTTTGCAACAAATATTGGCTGCTTGCTTGTGGAGTTTAGCCTCTGCAAGAAAGTAGTGCTATCGGTCCACATACAAACTTTGTTAACATGCAAAGTAGGGGCTCGACAGAAGTCTTGTTTCAACCGTGCGGCCAGTAGGGCAGCTTGCAGCTCTAGCTTTGGAATTGTCATTACCTTAATAGGTGCTACGCGAGTTTTACCCAGAACAAATGCAAGCTTGATTTTTGGCCAACTATATGTGTTTACTTGAGCTCGGAGAAATGCAACAGCGCAGAAGACCTCTTGAGAACTATCGCCAAACATGTGTACTTCCAGTTGTTCAAAATTCCCCGAAAAGTAGCTCCTCGGTATAGCAATTTCGGCAGATTGGGTAATTTTATACTCAATTCGAGGAACCTTTTAACAGTGTCTTTTGGTAATTCTTCGTCCCAGTGCTACCCGCTGACAAGCCAGATGTCCTTTAATAATAATCGGGCACCAACAGTAAATGGCGCCACTAGGCCGATGGGATCGAATACCTTAGAAACTAGGCTCAATACCAAGCGTTGTGTTAAAGACTTACTGGACTGGAGGTACCCCGACTCACAACTAGAGTATCATTGTTGTGATCCCATTTCAACTCAAGCACCTGCAAAGACTCCTCCCTAGATGAGGCAATTACTTTTGGTTTGTTGGACTGAGGTGACCCATCAATTTGGTAAAGATTTGGTGCATTGCTTACAAACTTAGTAAGCTTGAACCCACCTAAAGGGAGAAGGTGCACCAATTCCCTGGATCTATTCAGAGACCTCTTAGGCGATTCCACTGAATCCAAGTAATCGTCCAGGTAGAAGTTCTCTAGAACGGCTTTGGTTGCTTCCGGGTACTGACTAACATTGTCTCGGGCCATGCGTTGCAAAGCATAGTTAGCGCATGTGGGCAAGTCTTTAGCCCCGAATCTATTGCGCGTCCATTGATATACTACAAATTTTGCTGTGGGGTCCTCCCGCCACAAAAAAACGCAGTGATGGCTGGTCACAGTCAGGGACACACACTTGGAAGAACATACCCTCGATATCTGGACACGGCGAACTGATGTTGACGGAAACTAAGTAGTACATGGATTAGGGTTTGGAGCAGGTCGGGGCCAGTGAGCAAAGATTTATTCAAAGAAGTACCGTGGAACTTTGACGCACCATTTAATACCCTACGCACTTTCCCCGGTTTGTTCGGGTTGATTACTGGATGATGTGGTAGGTACCACTCTTTATCCGACCGCTGCTTGACCTTGTGAGCATCGGGGACTGAAACTAAATAACATTTTCCAAGTCTTCACGGATGGTATTAGCATAAATTTTGTTCCATGTTGTGTCTCGCGCGAGCCGCTTTTCGAGAGAATCGAGCTGCACCAGTGACGAAAAGTAGTTATTCGGGAGCCGTGCATCATCTTCAGTATCGCGTTCAAGGAGAATCTTTTACTTCCGAACAAAAAGATCTCCTGGAAAACAATTAAGTTAAACGAGTAGTCGTATTGCCCGTTTTCACCCTTTTGTTGGACCAAATGGTCTAATTTTTTCGGCTGGCCGCATCAAACGGTTGGTCGAAGTTGGTTTTGATGTAAAACATCCTATCGTTCTCGACGCACGCCATGCCCTTGTAAATTTGTTCCTTAGGCACAACCACATTAAACATCATCATCAAGGTACTGACTGCCTGCGGGCTAAAATGCAAGAACGTTATACCATCCTCAAATTACGATCCTCACTGCGTTCAATTAAATCCAACTGCGTCACGTGCAGAAAATTCCGAGCTGCCACTATCCAACCAATCATGGCTGACCTCCCAGTAGAAAAACTCGCATACCAGTCTCCTCCCTTCACGAACACCGGGGTCGACCACTTTGGCCCGTTTTACCTTACTGTAGGTAGGACTACCGAGAAGAGGTGGGGTTTCCTCTTCACATGCTTAACCACCCGTGCAGTTCATGTTGAAATCGTTCCGTCCGTGGACGCCAGTTCGTGTGTAATGGGAGCGGATCGGTTCGTCTACCGTCGTGGTACACCGGCCAATATTTGGTCTGATAATGGTACTTACTTTGTTGGTGCGGAAAAAGAACTACGCGAGAACATTGTTAAGTGGAACACCATCAATATCGACGCTGAATTTGCCCACAAAGGCATTAATTGGATGTTCATTCCGCCCAGTGCGCCACACCAATGTGGAATTTGGGAGAGGCTTATACGCAGTTTTAAGCGCGTGCTTTACACAATCCTTGGATCACGTCGCTTCACAGACGAAGTTTTAAGTACCACTTTTTGTCTGGTCGAACCAGCACTTAATTCACGCCCGTTAACGCCTGTAAGCGGCGACAACTCCGACCTAGGCTTGGACTGATCGGCAAATGAACAGTTGATTGCGCGAAGGAGACGGTCTGAGTGCATCTTGGGCGGTCTAGCGGCTTTAAATTTGAAAAGGAGTTATAGGAGCTTTTTTGCTCCCTCTAATTGATAAGATTCGCAATTATAGACAAATATCTAGTCAAGGGTTTCGTTGTCCTTTTTTTGGATGCAACTTTTCGAGATCAACTAAGTTTTTTATTCTTGTCGGGTGTTATTCCCTGCGATTATTTTGTCCTTGAAAACAAAGTATTCTGGCTCGGGAGGTAAGTACCTTCATTGATTTCTTTCTATTTTGTTTTGCTTGCTGCATTGAATCCACTTCGTTTCAAAGAGAGGCATAGACGCCAAATTTCAATTGCCCAAAACAATTTGCCATTTAGTTTTCCTGTTGCTGCTTGTGTTCCTTTCATCTGTGCAGGAGGCGCGAAAAAAAATCATTTAGCAAAAAAAAATTCTCCCTTTTATCAATACGGTTGGGATTTGAGATGCAGTCGTCTATGGTTAAAGAAATAATGTCGGACTATCGCAAATAAAATTTTACTGGTATAAAGTGCAGTTTTTTATTACTTTTACTGTGAAAAGATTTCAACTCAGTTATTTCTTATGGGTTGATAATGGGCCTCCTGTATTGTTTCATAGTGTTGCAGATTGAATTAATTTGTTTATGCGTGCAGATAAATCTTTTGGCTTGTTTTTCACTGCTGAAAATAGGCTGGGTGAATTGCTAACATACACAATATGCTTTAGAGCACGCTTAATCATTATAGTTTGAACTCTATTGCAAGTACTTCACTGTGGTCTCGAAAAATAAAGCTCGAAAAACCGAGACCTCCTAAAATTTTTTTTTATTGGGATAAAAAGCATAGTTCCAAATGGAATCAGGACACCGGATCCGTCATCATTACTCGGAATTTTTTTCATGCGCTGCATAAAGCTAGTTGAAGAGGAAACGCTCATTCCTGAACTGCTAGTGGTTTGTACCTGTGAAGTACTAATGTCGGTAGATAAAGAAGTTGTTACCTTGTCACTGACATTCAGAGAACTTTGAGTTGGAGGAGTCTAATTAGGGATTGTATCATAGATATCTTCAGACTGAATTAGTTGATCGGCATATGCTTTAGCTTTCAAGTTGTGTTTCTTGGTCACAATCCAAGATGGATTCAATGGGCTTGCCGCATCATTAATTGTAAGATATGGCGATCCAAGAGGGGGAAGGGGCTGAGATTGAGCTGAAAAATTAGGATCCAACAGTTTTTACGAGACTCCAAGGCCTCAAATTAATGATCTGCCTTCGAATATTCTCCAGAGAATGTGACTCCGAAGCCAAAAGGGCGGTTGAAATTGGTCTTAATGAAGCAAAATGTAGTTTTATTATTTGTTTTCAGGGATGGTTGATTCATAAAGATGCCACTAGAACCCGACGCACGTGTTAAATTGGATCTATGTAATCCAAGTTTAGTCAGACACGTTGCCTATTTGATAGCGTTGTAGTCACACAAGAGCGAACCCAATTTTTCAAAAAATTAGGAATTTGAAGAACTATAAGAGAAATCGATCTGGGATGTTAGAGCAGAAGTATTAGCTCCAGTTATTTGCTCGCTGAAATTGATTGTTTATTTCATTCTGGTGTAAACAACGGACAAGAGCTGCCTTGATACAAAAAATCTGAAATTAAAAACTGAAATTAAATTAAAAAGACTGTCTTGGAACTCAATCTAGGTTTCCAAGTGACGAAATAATGAAAAAATCGAGAGGGAGAAAAATTTGCCTCAAATTGTAAATTTTTCGGCCAGTTTTGGTTTTGTAATTTCTTGGGTCAAATTACATTTCATGAGAACGGATATATCAATTTTCATAGCATTTACCGTTGGCTAAGGGAAAGCTGTGTCATATTATCCGCCTCAGTGGATTTGCAATACAATTTTCGATCATATTTTTGTCATAGGTTCCTCGCAATGCAAATATGGTGTTAACTGACCCTCGTTGCCAAACTATTGGAACGTAAAAAGGAAACACAGAGCAAAGTACAGTGCAGTTATTAGATTTTTAAACAAATAAGGCAAGCCGAAGGACAGCCCATGAAATATCGTATCTCGCAATAAAAAATAAGGGTTTATCTTTCAAGATTAGGACTATTCTGTTTTGGGAGAGAATATGTGAACTCTATATTAAATTTATTAAAACCTCAAGTTTGACTCAGATTGAGCACCTTATTAAAAACTTGTAAATTTCGGACAACAAATACACTCTGGTCGCAAAACGTTAAAGTTAACATAGAGATGATTTTCTGGAGAGAATATTCTCCTGTTGTTATTATAGTAATAAGTGATATTAAAGAAGTATGTGTCAGTTTGCTTAATACCTACGTTCAAAGGCTTGGAACTTTTAAGCGAGAACAGATTCTAATTTTCATCAGCATCGTGCTCACTTTTTGCCTACCAGGCTGTGAATTCTCCCTATCCCTATCTTATCGTAGGTACGTGAAAGGGTTGATGGATCTGCTCTGTCCCCCCCCCCCCCAGCTTAGTAAGCATAAGTCTTTTATGACACTCAGGAGCACGTGCTATATTCTTACATAGTAACGTGCTATATCACAACATAAAATTTGTAACTGGGGGTCATAAAAAACACTGGGGGGGGGGGGGGGGGAAACAGAATAGATCCGGGTTGATCTGTTTTAGGTCCATGCAGATCACAATAGGAGTTTCAAATTTCGGTCGTTTGGGTGTCAAATATTGGTCAAACTCCACTAGCAAATTCTTTGCAATTGCACGTATCAACTGATGGTTGTATATTTGAAACAAACATCTAATTCCACTGTTTCTTTCGTTATTTTTCCTCGAATGTTTTTGCTGCTGACTTCTCTTTTGTAACCGGTGGATGTGGTTTGACTAAAATTATGGATACAGATATCTTTGTATCTGAATTCTACCACTCTTCATATCAGTTTGCTTTCTTCTACGTGAGTTGGTGGAAGTGGAGGCAAAATTCAAAAATCTTGTTGGCGACTGAAGAAATGTCTCTGAGCGCAGTTTGCTTTTTACGAAACGTTTGTTGCATGACTTTTCGGGTCTTCCAATTATAGCCCCCCCCCCAGCTTAATGGTCAGATAACCTATAGCCCCCCCAATCATGGTAAATATACCATAATGGGGGCTATGTTTTCATGGGGGGCTATAATGGGAAAGACCCAACTTTTCTAAGGCTTGTGCTGATGTTAGATCAGGCCTTATGATTTATGATTTGTATGCACTCATAGACATACAGTTTTTGTTTTATTTCCTTAGCGTGCTTGCTCATCATATGTTTGATGTAATTAACTAACAATAGTACCTCGCTATTTATCGTTCTTTATACCAATTTTCTTAATAATAATAATAATAAATTGTTTCCAGAGGTCAATAGAAAAAATATCTTAATTATGTATAATTACATCGAGGCAAAATCAATATCACCATGGGATATCACTATTAGGCCATGAAGGCCTATTTTCAAGTGTCTCAAGCCGATGAGAAATGACTCTGTTAGGAGCTGTCAAGAAAAACAGGAAAATTACCGCTGTCAATAAAATACAGAAATAGTTACTTATTATTATTAGTTAGTTTGAATTAGTTAGTAGTAGTAACAAACCTATACACCCTGACTCACTTTTTGGCTGATTTTACCCAAACATGTTCGATCATGCGCGCGGATGGAAAGTTCTTGGCAATTATTCCCTTTTAGTTTAGGATTGTTGCCTGAGAATTTAAAACACTTACCTGAAATCCAATTGAATGTGGCAGTGTGGAAGTTTATACGGAAAATTAACACACTGTGGAGAATACTGTTTGTATATCCGACAAATGCCTAAGGGCTATAAAACCAGTCTAAATTTGTCAAGAACACTTTTGCGCAGAAATCTGGGCGTCTAATGTGAATAAACTATATATTGGTATTGCGAATGCAGGCTTAATTCCTGATTACGCAATTTTGAAGAACACAGATTTATAGGTTTATAATCAAGCGTTTACACTGTGGAGAATATTGTTTGTATACAAATGTCTGAGGGCTTTAAATCCAGTAAAAACTTTTGCGTAGAAATATCTGGGCTTCTAATGTGAATAAACTATATATTGCTATATATTGGTATTGCACATGCGAATTACAATGTGACTACATGTGAAACGTCTGGGTAGGAAGCGTTCAACTTTCTGATGAAATTATTACCTAAGGGCTATTTTTAGAACACAAACTCAAACTCGAACTCGTCTGGCTCAGACTGTTAATAGACTTCCCTTTCATTTATTACACAATAAGCCATATGATTCAGACGTATTACGTTTTGACGAAATTCGTATCCGAAAACAACAAGTTCGAACACGATAAAAGGAAGTAAATGATTCTTCAATAGAATTTATTTAAAAAAGGAACCAAAAAGCATTCTGAAAGATAATAATTTACTGAAACTTTGACCTCATCAATTGTTGTTTTGTCCAGCAAAGACCAATTGACGGGGAAGACAATCTTCGATTAGAAAGAACACAAGTTGAGAGTAACTTCTACCCCCCGCAATTTAAATCAGGTTAGTTCATCATTTGAAAAGAAATCATCGTTTGAAGTTATATTGAGAGTGAAGTCCTTGAGGAATCAGAAGGGTATAGAAGCATCTTGTTTTTAGTTTTGAAGGATCTATCAGAAAAACGAGTAGTGTCAAGAAGAACAGTTGGGTGGAAAAACATCTTGTCACTTTGGTTGCAGAGAATACAAATACACAAAAGACGGAAAAAAACTTGTTTGAATTCCGAGCGCTTCAAAAACAAATCAGGAAGCAAAAAATAACATCTGGAAACCAGAGGAACAGCATTTTGTTTGTCTATCACCAGAGCGCATCCCTAAGCAAGAGTAGTGGTTCAAAACAGAAAACTTGTGCAAAGTAAGTTAAAAAACTTCTTTTGTGTTCATGTAGCTCATCCATCGTTTCAACCTATATAACTCATCCACGGATCAAAACAAGGTAGTCGGAAAACATCAATTTTGCTCACATAACATATGTATGAGTCATCAAAGGTTAATTGTACATCATTTTTTTCCTCTTAATGTACAGGTCCTACAGAAAAGTTTCTTAAGTAAAAGTTGTTCCATTAGTAAAAACTAACACAAATATACTTTAAAAAACATCACTTTTGCTCATATAACATATGTATGAGTCATCAAAGGTCAATTGTACATCATTTTTTTCCTCTTAATGTACAGGTCCTAGAGAAAAGTTTCTTAAGTAAAAGTTGTTCCATTAGTAAAAACTAACACAAATATACTTTAAAAAACATCACTTTTGCTCATATAACATATGTATGAGTCATCAAAGGTCAATTGTACATCATTTTTTTCCTCTTAATGTACAAGTCCTAGAGAAAAATTTCTTAAGGAAAAGTTGTCCCATTAGTGAAAACTAACACAAATATACTTTGAAAAACATCAATTTTGCTCACATAACATATGTATGAGTCATCAAAGGTCAATTGTACATCATTTTTTTCCTCTTAATGTACAAGTCCTAGAGAAAAATTTCTTAAGGAAAATTGTTCCATTAGTGAAAACTAACACAAAACTACTTTAAAAAACATCAATTTTGCTCATATAACATATGTATGAGTCATCAAAGGTCAATTGTACATCATTTTTTCCCTCTTAATGTACAAGTCCTAGAGAAAAATTCTTCGGGAAAAGTTGTTCCATTAGTGAAAACTAACACAAATATACTTTAAAAAACATCAATTTTGCTCACATAACATATGTATGAGTCATCAAAGGTCAATTGTACATCATTTTTTTCCTCTTAATGTACAAGTCCTAGAGAAAAATTTCTTATGGAAAAGTTGTTCCATTAGTGAAAACTAACACAAATATGTTTTAAAAAACATCAATTTTGCTCACATAACATATGTATGAGTCATCAAAGGTCAATTGTACATCATTTTTTTCCTCTTAATGTACAAGTACTAGGGGAAAAATTCTTAAGGAAAAGTTGTTCCATTAGTGAAAACTAACACAAAATTACTTTAAAAAACATCAATTTTGCTCACATAACATATGTATGAGTCATCAAAGGTCAATTGTACATCATTTTTTTCCTCTTAATGTACAAGTCCTAGAGAAAAATTTCTTAAGGGAAAGTTGTTCCATTAGTAAAAACTAACACAAATGCACTTTAAAAAGCATCACTTTTGCTCATATAACATATGTATGAGTCATCAAAGATCAGTTGTACATCATTTTTTTCCTCTTAATGTACAGGTCCTAGAGAAAAGTTTCTTAAGTAAAAGTTGCTCCATTAGTAAAAACTAACACAAATATACTTTAAAAAACATCACTTTTGCTCATATAACATATGTATGAGTCATCAAAGGTCAATTGTACATCATTTTTTTCCTCTTAATGTACAAGTCCTAGAGAAAAATTTCTTAAGGAAAAGTTGTCCCATTAGTGAAAACTAACACAAATATACTTTAAAAAACATCAATTTTGATCATATAACATATGTATGAGTCATCAAAGGTCAATTGTACATCATTTTTTCCCTCTTAATGTACAAGTCCTAGAGAAAAATTTCTTAAGGAAAAGTTGTTCCATTAGTGAAAACTAACACAAAACTACTTTAAAAAACATCAATTTTGATCATATAACATATGTATGAGTCAACAAAGGTCAATTATACATCATTTTTTCCCTCTTAATGTACAAGTACTAGAGGAAAAATTCTTAAGGAAAAGTTGTTCCATTAGTGAAAACTAACATAAAATTACTTTAAAAACATCAATTTTGCTCACATAACATATGTATGAGTCATCAAAGGTCAATTGTATATCATTTTTTTCCTCTTAATGTACAAGTCCTAGAGAAAAATTTCTTAAGGGAAAGTTGTTCCATTAGTAAAAACTAACACAAAACTACTTTAAAAAACATCAATTTTGCTCACATAACATATGTATGAGTCATCAAAGGTCAATTGTACATCATTTTTTTCCTCTTAATGTTTAAGTCCTAGAGGAAAAATTCTTAAGGAAAAGTTGTTCCATTAGTAAAAACTAACACAAAATTACTTTAAAAAACATCAATTTTGCTCACAAAACATATGTATGAGTCATCAAAGGTCAATTGTACATCATTTTTTTCCTCTTAATGTACAAGTCCTAGAGAAAAATTTCTTAAGGAAAAGTTGTCCCATTAGTGAAAACTAACACAAAACTACTTTAAAAAACATCAATTTTTGCTCACATAACATATGTATGAGTCATCAAAGGTCAATTGTACATCATTTTTTTCCTCTTAATGTACAAGTCCTAGAGGAAAAATTCTTAAGGAAAAGTTGTTCCATTAGTGAAAACTAACACAAATATACTTTAAAAAACATCAATTTTGATCATATAACATATGTATGAGTCATCAAAGGTCAATTGTACATCATTTTTTCCCTCTTAATGTACAAGTCCTAGAGAAAAATTTCTTAAGGAAAAGTTGTCCCATTAGTGAAAACTAACACAAAACTACTTTAAAAAAAACATCAATTTTGCTCACATAACATATGTATGAGTCATCAAAGGTCAATTGTACATCATTTTTTTCCTCTTAATGTACAAGTCCTAGAGAAAAATTTCTTATGGAAAAGTTGTTCCATTAGTGAAAACTAACACAAAACTACTTTAAAAAACATCAATTTTGATCATAAAACATATGTATGAGTCATCAAAGGTCAATTGTACATCATTTTTTCCTCTTAATGTACAAGTACTAGAGGAAAAATTCATAAGGAAAAGTTGTTCCATTAGTGAAAACTAACACAAAATTACTTTAAAAAACATCAATTTTGCTCACATAACATATGTATGAGTCATCAAAGGTCAATTGTACATCATTTTTTTCCTCTTAATGTACAAGTCCTAGAGAAAAATTTCTTAAGGGAAAGTTGTTCCGTTAGTAAAAACTAACACAAAACTACTCTAAAAAACATCAATTTTTGCTCACATAACTTATGTATGAGTCATCAAAGGTCAATTGTACATCATTTTTTTCCTCTTAATGTAAAAGTCCTAGAGAAAAATTTCTTAATGGAAAGTTGTTCCATTAGTGAAAACTAACACAAAACTACTTTAAAAAACATCAATTTTGCTCACATAACATATGTATGAGTCATCAAAGGTCAATTGTACATCATTTTTTTCCTCTTAATGTACAAGTCCTAGAGGAAAAATTCTTAAGGAAAATTTGTTCCATTAGTGAAAACTAACACAAAATTACTTTAAAAAACATCAATTTTGCTCACAAATTATATGTATGAGTCATCAAAGGTCAATTGTACATCATTTTTTTCCTCTTAATGTACAAGTCCTAGAGAAAAATTTCTTAAGGAAAAGTTGTCCCATTAGTGAAAACTAACACAAAACTACTTTAAAAAACATCAATTTTGCTCACATAACATATGTATGAGTCATCAAAGGTCAATTGTACATCATTTTTTTCCTCTTAATGTACAAGTCCTAGAGAAAAATTTCTTAAGGAAAAGTTGTCCCATTAGCGAAAACTAACACAAATATGCTTTAAAAAACATCAATTTTGGTCACATAACATATGTATGAGTCATCAAAGGTCAATTGTACATCATTTTTTCCTCTTAATGTACAAGTCCTAGAGAAAAATTTCTTAGGGAAAAGTTGATACATTAGTGAAAACTAACACAAATATGTTTTAAAAAACATCAATTTTGCTCACATAGCATATGTATGAGTCATCAAAGGTCAATTGTACATCATTTTTTTCCTCTTATTGTACACTTCCTAGAGAAAAATTTCTTAAGGAAAGATTGTTTCATTAGTGAAAACTAACACAAATATGCTTTAAAAAACATCAATTTTGCTCACATAACATATGTATGAGTCATCAAATGTCAATTGTACATCATTTTTTTCCTCTTAATGTACAAGTCCTAGAGAAAAATTTCTTAAGGAAAAGTTGTCACAATAGGGAAGCAAAATTACTTTAAAAGATTTGTTGTCTTTACAAATTGTATATGAGTAATCAAAAGTCAACTGAACATTTTTAGTGCGTGAACGAGAAATACAAAACAGATTATTTATTGGAATTTTCCTTAGGTAAAAAATTATGCAGTTTTGAAAATTAGGTTGAAAAATTAACTCGCCAAAAAATTCTCCAAAAGCACTTTTGTTCAATTTTCTCTCACTTCAAATCTGTGAAAAAAAAGACATCAAAACTTTCCTACTTGAGATATATAAAGCAAATATTGAAATAAACCTGTCATTCAATCAAAGTTCTTCAACCATAGCAAAGATTTCTCGCTTAAACTTATTTAGGCTAAACGTCCATGGCAAACTTATTTAGGCTAAATGTCATTGTATTCAGGCTAAATGCGGGCTAATTGTCATTATACTTGATTAAAATAACGGTCCGAAAAACCACTATTGGCACTAATATAGTCTAATTTATTTATCGTTGGCCGTTTACAAACATTAATTGCAACCAAAATTTCAAGCCCAAAAAACATTTCTTGTAAGTAATTTTTTTTATTAATCAACCAAGGATTTGAACAAAAATTTTCAAAATTCAGTAAAACCGCTATGCGCTTTTCTAGAGTCTTTCACTTATATTTAAACAAAACTAAACTTCTTCCTAGAGGCTCTACATTTGTGAAATTTATATGAGAACAAAAACATACCAAAGAGTTTATCTATTTAAATTTTAAGATCAAAGAAAGTTTGAGATAAAAATTTGTGAACATAAGCAAAAGTTTCTCATCAGTAAATAACTACTCATGATTTTTTGTTGAGGTTGTCCTTCAAAACCATCCTTAAGCAGTTAATAAACGTTTCCAGCAGTCCGTAGAAGCAAACTAGTTCTTATTAGATGTCATAAACTAAGACATAGTTTCTTCAACTTTGTCTTTGAATGAAAAACTAAATTAAAAACGTTCAGACCATTTTGTTGAAGAAGCATTTGTTTTGCTGATTTGTTTGGCAGCACCAAAAAAAAATTCAACAACATGAATTTTGTCAAAATTACAGTATGAACTTTGAACGATATGTACTACATATGTATCTGTAGTAACATTATTTTCAACCAATTTACAGAACCAAAAGAAATTTAGTGAGATAATAGTTGCATATTTTGTAATCAACGGAAAATTTGCGCATCTGTTTTACATTATATCATTCTGAGTACAAGGATCTGCAAGGATCTAAATTTTTGTTAAACTGACAAAATAAAAAGAACAGAAACAGAATGTTGATTGGTATGACAAAGATAAGCATGGTAAACAATGCTATGCGTTACCAAACAAAAGCCAGTTTTTTCCCATGCTATAAAAAGCGGCAAAGAAAAATCACAAAACTACAATCCAGAAATCCTTTCTCCTCCAGGAAATTATACAGCTCTTTTACAATCTACTCGAAATTTATGATAAACTTACCAAATGAAGCAAAACATTTGGTTTCTTGGAAAATAAATTGAGACAACTATATGGATTTCGACGCTTTCTTAATGTGTTCGTCAATTTTAGCTAAAATTCGTGATCCTGCAAAGTACGATAATAAATTAGTGTGCAATGAGACAATGTAAAACTTGATTTGCTCATCAGTTTTAACTTTTGGTTGACTGTTGAATTAATTGTGTTCGTCAACCACAAAAATGTTCTCAGATGACTTGTGAGAAAATTCGAACACCAAGGTCACAATCATCAATTTTGAAAATTCAGTCCATTTTTTCTGTCATATTGCATCTAGAGATTGCTTTTATCAAATTGTTTATTGAAGTTCAAAAGCATTACAAAGCAATCCAAGTTACCAACGATTTGATTCTGTCACACTTTTTTGATAACATATTTGTCTATAAAAGATTCGTGTGACAGTTTTAAAAGGAACCCAAAAAACATCAACAAAAAACCAGTTGGAAATTTTAAGCAACTGTAGACCGAATTTCTAGTCACATATAAAACTCATTAATAGTAAAACGAGTTGCAAGTCAGTCATAAAAACATTAGGGCTTCATCTTAATTTTATCCAGTGTTCTCTGTGTCTACACAAATAGAGAAATCAATTCAACACAAAATTCAAACAGATTTTATAGAGACAAGAGTACAATAAAAACTTTCCTTGCTTAAAAAATATTCATTTCGAAGCTTTCAACAACTACAGATCGGTCGTTCTTTTTTCTTTCTCTATGAATTAGTATTGACTTGTAAAAACTTAACAACAAAAATTTTATGGAAGTAAGCTTAATCTTATATAATTGAATCTAGTTGTTGCAAGTGGCTGCAATATAATGAGTTTCCGACTTTTTTTCCTAAACTAAAGCAAACCACCTAATTTCGGAAAAGAAAACGGAGGACTACCAAGTTTTTGTTTTTCAATCTCCGATTATCTCATCAGTATAAGGCCAGTATTTTGAAGGTAATTTTTTGCCATACAAAACTGCATTCCCAACTAATATTTGCCAGAATTTAGGATCACCTGTAAAAAACTATGAAAAAGTTTTCAAACGGTAAAGTTTCCCCTTCATTGAAGAGGTTTACGCGTAACAAAAAAATTTGATACATGTAATTATTTAATGGAAAAAATTAGAAAGCAAACGAAAACTATAAAAGCAAGTTATTTAGTTAGATAAATCATTTTAAAGCATTCAACAACTGCAAACCAGTCGCTTTGATTGGAGTCAAGCAAATTGTTTTCCAAACTAATTTTTTGCAAAATATTTCAAACAAATTAGAAGTGTAAGTTTCTATTTTTCTCATTAAATTTTTCAACAGCAGTGTAAATATAGAAAAATACCAAGCGGAACGTCTAAATATATTCGCTTTTCCTTTTCATCTCTAAAAAAACTGGCTCATTTTTTCGGAATTTTTAAAATCAAGTGTACACTTATTGTTTCCATGATTAATTGTGTTAGTGAATTTCAATCAGGTCTTGTGAGCTCACAAAATTTAAAAACCACAAAAGCTTATACAAGGTCAAGATCATTGATTTCATAGATAGTATTTCTTAGGAATCTTAAGTGAATAAGTTAAGTGATTAAATTCCTTGTATGGCAAAAGTTACAATATATGATCCGTGGACGAGTCTTTTTAGAAGGTTTTTTCAAAGTGTTAATCAGTAATCAAATATTAATATACCTTTTTCTGTTTTAGATGAAGACTTTCAACTGTGACGAGTGCTCAAAGAAGTACAACAAGAAGCAGAAGCTATTGCAGCATATGGAGAAGGAGCATAACACAAAATTGGAAAAAGCAGCAAGCTATGAATGTGGACAATGTAATAAGAAGTTCACTCAGAGCAGGAACTTGATTCAGCATTTGAAAACAGTTCATGGAAGTCAGACGTACACAAAGTGCAAGCATTGTACACAAATTTATGGCGACACTTCATCGTGTGCTAGACATGAGGAAGACGCTCATGGTACTCACAGAGAGGTTTCCGAGAAGACTGAATGCAATTTGGAGCTACAAGAGAAACAAGCCATTGGAAAGTTTTTTCAGACATTCAGGATACAAGCGGACAACCAAATTGATGTCTTTAATTTTGTTACGGAGCATCTCGAAGACCTTAAATTATTTATGAGAAACAAACTAGCAGAGCTTGGACCTTTGAAAATTCAGCTCTCTGTTTTTGTACAGATGTTGAAACCAACAGATTATACCAAAGTCGGCTGTCATGCAAATACAAAGTCAAAAGTTCTAACAACAGAACCATCAGATGATGAAATTTTTGAAATGGTTGACCAAATCAACAATTCAATCCAAATTTTTTCAACCGGTGGAAGTGGATTTGTTGTTCAGAAAATTGATCATTTGGATATTAACATTAACAAATTTAAACCTATCAGAGGAAGCAGTTACATTGCTACACCAGCTGCCCTAGTTGGAAACAATTTTCTCCTAAATATTCGAAACAATGACAACAAATGTTTTGCATACTCAGTGCTTGCAGCAATGTTTCCAGAGAACAAGAACCGAGAGAGGCAAAACAAATACAAGCCAAATTTGCACAAACTGAATTTTGACAGCATTGAGTTCCCCATGTCTTTGACGGATGTTCCGAAGTTTGAGAAACAAAACAATATTGGAATAAATGTTTTTGGTTTCAATAAAAACAAAATTTTGCCGCTTTACTTGTCTAAAATAAAAGCACAAAAAATTATTCCTTTGTTGCTGCTGACCGATGGACTGATCAGCCACTACTGTTTGATCACAAACTTTCACGCTTTCATGGCTCGGCAGTTTGGAAAAAGGAATCATAACCGATATAAGTACTGCGAACGTTGCCTTCATGGATTTTGGAATTTAACGGCACTGGAGAAACATTTGGATTTATGTGGGGAGCATAAAGCTGTTCATATTACTATGCCAATGGAAGACTCAACAATTGAATTTAAAAACTGGCATAAAACGTTTTCAGTTCCCTTAGTGATTTATGCCGACACAGAGGCTGTCAGCCTTAAGCACGACACTTGTCGTCAAAATCCTGATAACAGCTACACCTTGAACAAAGAAACTCAGAATCCTTGTGCAATAGGTTTTTGTGCTGTTGATAAAACTGGTGGAAGTGATTATTATGGTTTTGAAGGTGAGAAATGCATCGAAGAGTTTTTTCAGTGGCTCAGAGAGAACGCCAAATCTATTTCTGAGAGAAAACAGAAGCATAGACGTCTCATAATATCTGATGAAGAACGAATGAGAATGATTGATCAGGGTAAAAGATGTGTTATTTGTCAGAGGAGTTTAAACGACGAAAAAGTAACCCATCATGATCACTTTACTGGTGAAATATACGGCGTTGCACACAACAGCTGCAATCTGAAGCTTCGTACGCAGACTTTTACGCCTATTTTTTTCCACAACCTTAGTAAATATGACGCACATCATCTATTGAAATACATTGAAATCCAATCGGGAGAAAAATTGACAGTCATTCCTTGCAACAGTGAGACATACATCTCATTCTCGTTCTTTGTTCCTGTTGGTAAAAGCAAAGATGACAAGCTACTATATGAAGAATTTCGTTTCCTTGACAGCTATCGTTTTTTATCCGGGAGTCTTGACACTCTGGTTACAACACTCGAAACAAAGGACTATTGTCAATTATCTAAACATTTCCAAAAATATTGCGACATTTTGCAAAAGAAAGGAGTTTTCCCATATTCGTTTCTCGATAGCTTTGAGAAACTCTCTGAAAAATCGTTGCCTCAATATGGTGATCAGTGGATAAATTCATTGTCTGGTCAAATTGATGTTTCTGAGGAGGATGTTCAGCATGCTAACAAAGTTCGGAATATGTTTGGCTGCAAAAGCTTTGGTGACTATCTCATGTTGTATCTCAAAACTGATGTCATTCTTCTGGCTGACGTGTTTGAAAAATGCCGAAGACTCTTTGATCAGGTATATGGATTAGACCCCTGTCATTACTATAGTGCACCTAATATTTCATGGGATGCAATGCTGAAAACAACTAAAGTGAAGTTGGACTTGCTCTCTGATATAGATATGCTGTTGTTTTGTGAGAGATCCATCCGTGGAGGATTGAATGGAATTGGCGAGAAACGGTACATGAAAGCTAACAACAAATACTTGAATGACTTTGATGAAGGCAAACCAAGCACGTATGGACTTTTTCTGGATGTCGTTAACTTATATAGTGGAACAATGATGAAAAATCTGCCAACCGGAGGATTTGAATGGTCAGACATCAGTTTGGAAAAGATCATGCAAACATCTGACGAAAGTGATGTTGGGTACTTTGTAATGGTTGATTTGAATTATCCTAGCAACTTACATGACTGTCACAATGATTTCCCTCTGGCTGCTGAGAAGTTAAAAATCGATGATGAGATGCTTTCTCAGTATCAGGTAGAATTGGGAAACAAGACCAGTCATATCTCAAAGCTTCTGGAAACGCTTCAGTCAAAGCAGAATTATGTATGTCATTATTCAGTTCTAAAGTTTTATTGTCAACAGGGGCTCCAAGTAACTAGACTACATAAGACTCTGAAGTTCAACCAGAGTGACTTCATGAAGTGCTATATTGAGCAGAATACGAAGTTGCGACAGCAACCCGGTATTAGCACTTTCAAAAAAAAACTTTTTCAAATTGTTGAACAATTCATGCTTCGGAAAGACGATGGAAAATTTGAGATGTCGATACAAGATGGTATTTGTTGAAAATGAGGAGAAAGCAAAATTTTACTGCAACAAGTACAATTTTGAGAAGTTCACTATATTTCGAGAGAACCTTGTTGGGATCACTCTTAGCCAGAAAGAGATCAGGTGGAATAAACCAACTTATCTGGGTGCTGCTATTTTGGATCTGTCAAAACTACACCTGTACAGGTTTCATTATGAAGAAATGGGGCCTTTGTTTGACAAAAAAGCTCGAGTGATGTATCGTGACACTGATTCTCTCTTTTATGAAATTGAGACGGATGACATTTACGAAGATCTCAAACAGCTGAAACACGTACTTGATTTGACTGATTACCCCAAGGATCATCACTTACATAGTGAATTGAACAAAAAAGTGCCACTTAAATTATCAGATGAGCTGAATGGTGACATTGTGATGGAAGCAGTTTTCCTGAAACCAAAAGCTTACTCTGTAAACACTTTGCAGAAAGTCAAACAAAGTGCCAAGGGTGTGAGCAAACATGTGAAAAAGACACTTCATCATGATAAGTTCAAAGAATTGCTCAAATCAAAATCACCATTGAGAAAACTAGTAACATCTATAACTAGTGACAAACACACAGTCAACATAACAGAGTCTAACAAAATTGCTTTGAGTGCATTTGACGATAAACGTTATTATCTGAGTGACGGTATAAGCTCATACGCGTATGGACACTACAAAATTGGTCACAAGCGGAAACAGCCCTCGGAAAAACCTCAAAAGTCCTATATTGAGATCAGTGAATGTGAAACCGCCAGAGATTTAACTGAACAACTTGATACTGAGATTGAAGAAACCTTTTCACCACCTGATCCTGGGTTCCGGAAAACTTCTCAAATTGAATCCGATGAGGAAGAAATATTTGATTTCGATGCAGCTCCAAAAGAAAAGCCGTTCTCAAGATGTCCATATATCGATTTCGAAGCAGAGGAAGAGTCGCCTGCAAAGAAGCAACGCATGTCCAGCAAGCGTTAAACATTGACGATGCTGCCCAACTCCACCCCGGTTGGGAGTCTCAAGAAGTTTTGACGAGGAGATACAATAACCTGCGACTGCTCCGCGCAGGAGCTTCTTGTGACAATAACAGCTTTTATAGGGGATAGCTGCCCAACTCCACCCCGGTTGGGAGTCTCAAGAAGTATTGACGAGGAGATACAAAAACCTGCGACTGCTCCGCGCAGGAGCTTCTTGTGACAATAACAGCTTTTATAGGGGATAGCTGCCCAATTCCACCCCGGTTGGGAGTCTCAAGAAGTATTGAGGAGGAGACACAAAAACCTGCTACTGCTCCGCGCAGGAGCTTTTTGTAACAATAACAGCTTTTATAGGGGATAGCTGCCCAATTCCACCACGGTTGGGAGTCTCAAGAAGTATTGACGAGGAGATACAAAAACCTGCGACTGCTCCGCGCAGGAGCTTCTTGTGACAATAACAGCTTTTATAGGGGGTTACAAGCTTTTCCACATGTCCATACAACACAAATAGATGTTGAAGAAGATGCTGACGGAGAAGCAGTTTTGAATGGGTACAATTATAAAACATAAAACAATGACTTAAAACTGAGAATTGTGTCTTAAATTTTTTATGATGCTTGTTATAAGTAGTTTATTGTTTGCTCTTAACATTGCTTTATTAATTTAATTTCTTAGTTTGTTTCATTTTTACAACTAAAGCAAAATAATAGTTCCAAGCTTCCTGTTAAAAGTATGGTTATTTTGTTTCCTCTGAGTCAATAATTCACTATCAAGAGACAAGATAATGTTTGAGTAATTAAACCATGAAAAAAGGTATCTCTCTATCTCAAAATGAAGTTCAGGTACGTCTATTACATATTCAGGCAACAATCCTAAACTAAAAGGGAATAATTGCCAAGAAATTTCCATCCGCTCGCATGATCGAACATGTTTGGGTAAAATCAGCCAAAAAGTGAGTCAGGGTGTATAGGTTGGTTACTACTGTTAGTTCTTGTGGTCCAAAAATGGCGGTGTTGCTACTACGAACGACCAAAGTAAGAACGCCAAGTTTTTTTTTGTTTTAGACCACCATTCATTCGTCTCAATCACCACTTGATAACCGCAAACATTTCATAGAGTTCTTTCAGCCCTTTTTTAAATTGTCTGATTTCTGGATCTTCTTCACCAATTTAGTTTGTTTGGCAGATGGAGAAAATTCTGTGGTTTCTGTCTGAGATATGCTGCAAACTGTGACATTTCAGTTGCTTTTGTCGATATAGACAAAATTTATTAGTCGTTGCGACGATTGTCGTTTAATATTAAACATGTTTTTGTCCTATTTAGATTATTTAAAACATTTCTTGCAAGAAATTCGCCTCTTAAATCTTGTACCAAAAGGCATTCCCATTCAATGGTTCTATAATAAACCGACAGAACCTCTGGAAATTTAGAAAAACCTATCGTTGCATGAATGGAAGTTGTTATCACTATTAATTTAAAAAAGGTTGGTCGAAAAAAACGACGCGGTTGCCCTTGTAGCCACCTAATGTTGCTTTATCGTTTACAAGTTTATCACGAGCACCACTGGTCTCAACTTCATAACTAATAATCTACTTTCTTTCATTCTTTGGTCTTCACTGATTCCTTCATCTTATTGGGCCACCAGTGGGCTCTTGTGATGTTGGCTGGCTATTTTGCACATTTTTGGATGTGCCGAGCGGAACGATTGCCACAAAATTTACATAACACATATTGAAGCGTTATATGTCTGTCAGCTAAAATAAAGGTGAACTTTACACTCCATGAATTTTAACTTCATTTTACACTCTTTGTTGACAAAAACTCGGTTTTTCAACACTCTTCAAAAAAAATTTGCAATTTGATGGTTTTATATTTGTTTGTTTTTTATAAGTTTTTCTTAGCCCAGGCAAACGGACTTCTAGATGTATAATCTTCAAAACCCGCATTTTTGCTCCAGAAAGATGTTCTATTGGAAATTAAAGGTGAGGAGTCTATCAAATCATCAAGATAATTGGCTATTGTTTGGCTTATTAGATCTGTGTTGTTTAAAAATTTAAAAAAAAAGTGCTCGATGATCTGTTCTGACAGTAAAAATGCTTGCCAGATAGTATTTAAAATGTTCTGCTGGCCAGACTATTCTCGGTGATTTCAAGTAGTGTTATAAAACCGTGAAACAAAAGCTTCTGGTTTCCACCCGTCTTTACCCAGGTTGAGGAGGACAAACCGAATTGAGCTCTGATCAGACCATCTTCGAGCGCACACATGTTCTCGGTGCTCTCGGATTACATGGTGTGGAAAAGGCTTCGAGCGCACTTTTGTCTGGACAATGGTCTGGAACTTGCCTGATCAGAGGCCACTTTGGTCTGGGACGGTCTGATCAGAGGCAGTTTCGAGCGCACACTATAGCGTTTGGTACAAGTGCGACTCCTAATCCTGAGCTAGATGCGTTAAATCTAATTCGAACCCCAAGACTAGGGATTTTCTCTTTTATTTCATTAAAGTGTTTTGCGTAATTTTTAGTCCATATAAAATAACAGATTTTTGCAATAGTGGACGTAATGGGATGGCAAAATTTTGCAAGACTCTTTATGAATTTACCTATGTAATGGACTAATCCAAGAAAATATCCCAGATTTTTTAGGGTATTGGTAGGCGGCATACTAAGATTTCCGCTCTTTTCGACTCGGTCCATACACTGATCTTTGTTTGTTTTGACCAATACACAATTCTCTGGTAGTTCAGTTTCAAATCCCCCTCCTCTGCGACCCGAGTCTGTGTGCCACAACGAATACCTCATCCTGGGTAAATCTTTTTTACTTAAAGGACGATGGAATGGAAATGAAGTGCAAAATCTGAAGTAAAAATTTAGTCTTTTTAAATTGTTCACAAAGCAATCTTATCGGTGCGGCTACGTCATATTTATTTTTATTTTGAGCAAGCTGCTTATCAGAAGCACTTGCAGTTGAATTATCTTCGCGTTATGCTTTCTATTTTAAGCCTTTTCCGTTGGAAAAAAAATTGGTTTTCCAACACTCTGGAACCTTTTTCTCAATGTTATGTTTCGGTACTTGTTTTTCCATTTTACGTCACGATTTAGTTTGTGAGTGTTTTAAAACATATCTCTAGTCTAATCATTTGTTAAAAGAGCACGTCTAAGTTTCACGTTGTTGGAAAAAAGAGTCAAGTTTTTGTTGCAATTTTGGCGGTTTTTTGAATCATCTTGAAAGTTGCAATAACATTGGCAACATGCTGCAAGGGTACAAAGGGGGCATCAAGGGTTTTCGGAGGCATCAATTGATTGAAGTCTTTTGTCATCTTCTTTGAAATTGGCTCTGAAACTGTAGGCTGAAATGTTGTCAATATGGTCAGTACATCAATTTGTGGGAAAGGGGTAACTCACGTTGCCTAAAACCGGAGCGAGAAAAATCGAAAAAAAAACTACGGATAAAAAACGCGTGCGAGACCGGAAACGAGGCGAACGAACGTGCCGTAAGCCGTTTTTACCTTTACGACTCATGTTTCTCCATCTCGTCCTGGCGTTGTCTCCATGACTCTTCCCAGTGGCCAAATGCCGCTTGGTGTTTGGTCTTTCAACACCCAAACAATGTCGTCCACTTTGAGAGGTCGATCGTCGGCTGTTTGATCATTTCGACCGTCGGCTAAGCGTTGGCAGATACTCTTTGACCAAGCGTCGCCATATATTGTTCATCAGCTTCTGCGTGCTCTTCCATGTCTTCCAGCTTGCAGGTTGCTGGTCTCCAAATTGTCCTGGTGGCAAGCTGTTGAAAGGACGCTGGATAGGAAAGTGGTTTGGAGTCAAAGGTTCCTCGTTGTCAGGCTGCTCAGCAACGTTAGTCAGTGGTCTGGAGTTGAGGATTGATTCTGTTTCCACAATAATTGTAAGGAAAGTGTCAAAAGAGAGTCTTCTGGATCCTAGAATGAGGAGGAGTGTTCTTTTGGGGCTCTGGATCAAACGCTCCCAGACACCGCCAAAATGAGGGCCGTATGGGGGATTGAATTTCCACGTTGTATTGGCTACTGCTAAAGCTTTGTAGATTCTGTCATTCTCCAAGGCTTCAACAGTTTTCTTCAGTTCTTCAGAAGCACCAACAAAAGTTTTCCCGTTGTCGCTCTAGAGAAGTTGGGGCTGGCATCGACGACTGCAAAATCTCCTGAAGGCATTGAGAAACGTATCTGTATTGAGGTCAGGACACGTTTCTAATTGAACTGCTCGCGTCACCATGCATGTAAATATTAGACCATAATGTTTTTGTAAAATGCCTTTGGAATCTTCGATGTAGAAGGGTCCAAAGAAATCTACACCAGAATTAGCAAAGGGGAACTGTGTTTTTGCTGTTGGAAAACGAAAACTAGGTAATGGTGCCATAATTGGTTGAATGTTTTTCGTGTCAAAGCGTCGACATAAGAAACAATGAAATCGTACGCTTGCTAACGCTTTCCAAAATCGTATCTTGCACTATGAATCTAGTTTGATTCCACGTTGTAAGGAATTAACGGTCGAATGACAAAAAAACTGTCCTGAGATAATTTCAGGAGATAATTTCTTCATAATTGAATGTCTTCAGTTGTGTATTGGTGATTGTTCGTTCGCATTTTCTTTGCACGATTAATTAGGTCGAAAACTGTTGCAATTGTCAGTAGAAGTTTGTTCCATGTTGAGAATTTACTCGGATCGACTATAGGTTTAATTGTCTTGGGACTTCTCGTGACTGCCGCACATTTTGCGCGTGGTTTGTTTATCTCATTCAAGGTCGATTCGCTTTGGCAAAGAAATTGGGGTGGATCTAACCATTTCTGCTGAATTTTGTTTGTCTCAAGACCGCGAGTTCCGTGATCGGCGGGATTGAGATAAGTTGAGATGTGATGCCATTGCTGGGGTGAAGAACTTTTATGAATTTCTCGCAATCTGTTTGAAACAAAGACGTTTTGCTTCTTATTTGAGGCTATCCAGTCCAAAACTACTTGACTGTCGGACCAGAGAAAAATTTGGTCGAAAGTCAGTGTCCTTTCTCTTTGGATCATTGTAGAAGGCGAACTCCTATAACAGCGGCTTCTAGTTCCATTTTTGCCACCCTTATTTGTTTAATGGGAGCATCTTTCCATTTTCCCATGAGAAAACATGCTTGTGGAGGAGTGGTTTGACTATTGGTTGTACGGAGGTAAGCAATGGCTGCCATAGCTGCCATTGAGGCATCCAAAAATATATGAAGTTGGCTGCTTGTGATTTTACTGAAGTTGTGATCAGTTCTTGGTATTCGGATTTCGGGCATGGCAAAGTAGCTGTTTAGAACTTTCTGGAGGTCATGGTGTAGTTCATGTGGTATCCAATAATCCCATTTTCTTCCAAGTTTCCAAATCTGCTGCAAAACCATTTTGATTCTAATTGTCAGGGGAGACAACAGACCGAAGGGATCGAAGATTGAAGATACCAAACTGAATATTTTTCTTTGTGTGTACACTGTTGCATCTGTAGGAAATTGTTGTAGGGGAAACATGACAAAATCGTCGGTTGTTATGTTCCATTTTTGACCAAGGACTCTTATGATTCCTTTTGTTTCGTCTTTGTCGTCGGAAGATTTCAGCGAGTACATCTGGTTCGTTCGAAACAAATTTTGTCAACCTGAAGCCACCATTTTTCAGGCATCTTGTTGTCTGTGATATGACTTCTTTGGCTTCTTAAATTGTTGGCAGGGACTGGATGTAGTCATCCATATAAAAGTGGTGTTTAATAGCGTTCAAGGCGGCTGGAAATTCACTTTTGTTGTCTTCTGCACATTTTTTGAGCACATAAATTGCGCAAAATGGTGAACATGTTGCGCCAAAGATTAATGTAGTGAATTGGAATTGTCGAAGGGAGTTGTCTATCATCCAAAGGAAACGAAGAGCCAACTGGTCTTCTTGTCTCATGGCAGTCTGCATAAACTTTCCTTCGATGTCTGACAAAACAGCAACCGGGTGTTCTCTGAATCTCAACAGCACTCCAACTAAGTTAATTAGCAAATCAGTACCAGTTAGAAGATTTGAGTTCAGTGATTCGCCGCGGAATTTTGATGCTGCGTTGGCAACTCTTCTCATTTTTCCGGGTTTGCTTGGATTAGTGACTGGATGATGAGGTAAGTACCATATTGACTCTGGGGGTGGTGCTTGCATTTCGACTGGCTTGACAAAATTTTTATCCAAGTCTGTTTGGAATGTCTGGTTGTACTTCTGATTGAGACCGGGATCGTTTGAAGTCGTTTTTGTAGACTTTTTAGTTGACTGACCACTGAGAAATAGTTATTCTGGAGTTTCTTTACAGGTTTCCAAGGAAGGCCAATCTGATATCTTTCACCGTTGTGACAGATTGAGTTTTCCATTGTTTGCACTGCTAATTGGTCTAGTGAGCTGTCTTCAATCTGTTCGGGTAATGTACCTTCAGCTTCTATTTTCCGGAATCTTTGAACCAATTCGTCCAATGGTTCTTCTTCAATGTCTTTCCGGCAGACATGGTAAATGAATGGTTGGCGAGGGGGCTTGTTTGCGTTCATTGTTTTAGGAGATAGCTCGTACTCTCCAGCGAGAGTCCAACCAAGCTTTGTTTTTACGCCGAATGGACGCTTTTTGCTACCTTGGATTACGTCGACTTGACATGTGAAGGCAAACGTATTGACACCAAGAAGGGCGCCTATTGCACCGTTGGCTATGTCAGGGAAATAAATGTGACTGAGTTCCTTGAACGTGTCGCATAATTGATTGAGTTCAAGAACGTTAGCGGGTGATACATTGAGACATGGCGTGCTATAGGCTCTTGCAATGCTGAAGTGTTGATCGATTTTGTCATAAGGCGTTACTGTCACTGTTTCACTAATTTTGAACAATGGCATTTCATGTTCAGTGTTCAGGTACTGCAGAATTGTTGATGCTTGTGCTTCGCAGGGTACCTCAAGAAAGCTAGTAACTTTATCCAGCAGGAAGGTGAACTGGCTTCCGGGGCCAATCAAGGCGTAGGTATCAAACACTTTACTTCCGTTTACAAACGAAACTGGTTTTATTTGTAGTTGTTCATACCATTGAGGAGAAGGAATTGTATTTCGGTTGATACTGAAGTTTTAGGTCGGATTCGAAGCATTCAAATGGGCGCGTTGAACATTCTGTTGCTGTGATTGTCTTTTACCAGAAAACGATTGACCGTATCTTGTCTGCTGGCTCTTTGTGCTGCTGACAGTGTCAGCACTTTTGTTTTGATTTTGTTGTTGAAAGGATGGCTGTGTTTGGGGGCTTGCTAGATTTTGTGTCGGCTGATTGGGATTACTTGTTGAGAAGGCAGCGGTGGGCCGCTTAACGTGTTTTGAAGGATCATGCGAAGTTGTGTGGTGAAATCCTTTTCATGTTTGGCATCGTTTTGTGGACGGAAAAGACTGCTTAAAATGTTTGTTGCTTAAACAGTTAGAGCAAAGGTTGTTCTTGCTCACAATGTCATACCTTTGGTCTGGCGCACGCACGTTTCTGGTATTCAGGGCATGTTGCAAGTATCTGACTTCCTTTGCATTTCTCGCAAGACTTGTTTGACTGATCAGCATCTTTACGCGTAGGAAAGGGTGGTTGACCATGCTGGTTTGCAGGGCGCCTTGAGTGCAATGAATTCGGTTTCCAATTGTTTTGTGAATTATTAGAAAATGGATTCATATAATTGCTGTTCCTATTATCATTGTTGTTGTTAATTCTGCTAATGCTATTACTGTTTTGACCGAAAGTGTTCCAATTATTAAACGACTTATGAACATTTTCTCTGTTGATTTTGTCGTATACTTGGGCCTGCACTTCAAGCCGCTTCTGAAAATCAGAGACGGTTGGTTGATTTCGAATTGATGTTATTGTATTTTATCAGAATAATATGTGGAATTTTTTCTTTTGCCTTTTTCATCAATGTTGAACTTTGCAAGTCGGCTTTGAAGCCTAAATATTCAAAAGCTTGCACTAACCGTTGCAGAAAAGAAGCAAAAGATACGAAACTCTGTTTGTTGTAGTCATTGATCGGACGCCAGGATTCCAGTTGATTGATGAAAGCATTCACAACAATGCTGGGATCTCCAAAGTGGTCCATGAGCTCTTTCAAAGCAATCGCGTAGTAAGCTGGGTCACACGAGTAGGCTTGAATATTTTCTTTGGCTTTTCCTACGACCGAGTTCTGTAAGTATGTTATACGGTGTGTATCCGCAAGGCTAGTATTATTGTGAACTAGGATGAAAAAATTGTTTATCCACTCATGGTATTTCAGTGGGTTACCATTGAAATTTGATATTGTTATTGGTGGAAGTTTATTGGAATTTTTGTTTGTGGTTTGTAAATTAAAATTATTTTCAAACGGGATTGTTTCTGTTTGTATTTCAATTCGTGGCTGAAACAAATGCTTTCCAGAAAAAGACCAATTTGGAATTTGTTTCGAATTTCCCGAAATGTTTGGTTGGCTAATATGTTGAGTAAAGGGGGGAAGAATGGCTGTTTGGTAGTTTGTAAAGGGACTTTGCGCGGAGTAAGCGGACAATTAGGTGGTTGAGATGATGTACAGTAAACAAGGTTGGTACCTTGGTTGTTGAGTGTTGTATTGGAGGGGAAAACAATTCCATCGTTTGGTTCTTCCGTTCGATTTCCATTGCTAAAATGAACTCCAGTTGGGTAAAGTGGTTCTGAAATTGTTGGGAAACGTTTGTTTGCGCTACTGTTGGTAACGACATTGCTGACACCAATTTTCCGCTGTTCTGGTTTTCACTTATTGGAACAGCTGAAAATAGAGTGTTTGAAACAGTTTGAGCAGTTGCACTTTGATTGTTGTCAAACGGGATTGTGAGCAGTTGCACTTTGATTGTAGGGGATTGTGACGACTGTCTTCGTAACAATATGGATTTGGCGTGGTCTCATTTGTCACTCTATTTGTTCCTTTTTCTGAATGAAATTGACGCTGAAGCAATTGCTCATTCAAATTGCATGAACATGGTGTTTTGAATGTATTGGTTTTGTTAACTGAGCAGTTATGTTGAAGTGAGTTTTATAAATCTAATGCAAGACGTTGTATGCTTTGATCTTCTCTTTTGTTATTTAGGGAACAGAAGACTTTTCTTTTGGTCTAACTGTGACATTTGCTGGTTGATTCATCGGCATTTTGGGCAATGTAATCAGCTTTGAACTAGAGAACTGGTTCAAGTCTCCAATTGATGAGTGAATTATTTCCGGCTGGTTATCAATAGGTTCAACAGGAAATAAGACTGCAGTTTGATTCATTGGATTGGAGGGTTGTTGAATTGAAGCAAACTGGTTGAATGTGTTCTCTTGCTCTCTGAGAACAACGTTGTGTTCTGGGGATTGAGGATTACTCAAGACAAATCTCTCCTGAATGTTTGCTCTGGATAATAGGGTTGATGCTGGTGTTGGGGCTGCTAACAACGACATTGATTGATTTATGTGTTCAACAGTCGTAAAATTTTTTTTACTGATTCTTCAGTCGACTCTCTAGTATCCTGCGCAAATTGTCTGTGCTCTGAAGGAGTTTGGAGAGAAGGTTGGGTTTATTTTCTCCTTTCGGAAGGAAAAACGATGGTTTCGCCGGTCTTGGGGGCACTGGAGGGGAGACATCGCTGGCAGGGTTCTTTACTGTCATGTTGTTTTGCTCTGAGTTTTCGGAAACCGTTGTTAATCGATGCAACTTGAGCTGTCTTTTTGAGGACTGTGAGACGCAGCTGATGTCATCGCGCACTCGGGTTGATGATTGACTCAATTGACCATCATCGTCGAGACTGTTGAATTCTAGTTCCAATTTTTCTAGACGAGAGATCAAGTTCGATTGACGTTTCCTGACTGAGTTTAAGCTACTAGAGCTTACTTTTTCCATCATGATGCTGTCAAGGTTTGTCTTCAGCTCTTCAACGCTCTCCTTGATTTTGTTGATTAACAAAGAAAGAGTGCGGAAGCTTTTTCTCTGCTCAACGGATGTCTGTAAGAGATCAAGCTGATTTTTCATGTTGAGCTCAGTCATTTTGAACTTGTTCAATGCGTATTGCAACTTCTGGCTGCTTTTTTGTCATCTTGATGAACCGGCTGTAGTTCACTCGTAATGGTTCTGTCGTATGTAAAGTAAAGATAAAAATGGCTCAAAATTTACTGAGCGACGACTTTTTTGGTAAATTAAAAAACCTCTTAAGTTTATGTAGGCTAATCAGCCTAGCTCTTTTCGTTCAAAAGTAGCGACGCAACTTTTCACAAAAACTGGAATCCTAAAGGTGTTTTTTTTTGGTGCTAAATCTAGCTAAAAATTTGCTTTAAAAAAGGAAAAACTAAGCGTTCGCGCGTGTGTACCGTTGATTTGTTGAACAGGACCAAATAAATGCTTTCAATTTTTTTTACATATATGACTTCGCAACGATTCTCTTCTAAGTTTTAGTTCTTCTTTTATCACAATCAAGGTACCAGAAAAAATTTTACTGAATTGTTTTTTGTGTGTGGAGTTTTAGGAACAAATTAAACCTAAAACCAAACAAACTAAATCTAATTTGATACTTCTTCAAAATAAGTTAAATTTTTTTTAGAATTTAAAATGCGGTGCGACCAGGCAAATGAGCTACAGACAAGCAGAGAAAACTGGTTGCTTAAAAGCTGGGTCTACTTTGAAGCTCTTTTCCAAGAAATTCTGTTTTGCGATTCTTATGAAGTTAAGGACAACTACTACCATTAAACTGCTTGTATTTGTTTCTGGATATTATCTGCCACCTATCAATTGCTCATCTTTACTTTGGTGACTACTGCGACCCAACGGAAGCACACTCCTCTTCAGCTGGTGACCACTGAGACCAAAGGGGGAAAAGGGACTTCTTTCGGCAACTTCTGAGACCGCGGACAAAACAGAAGAGACGTTTGAGTTTTCCAATTTAAAGGGACTAAATGCGTGAATGAATTTGAGTGGGGAATTATTCGAGAGCTTTTGGTTTACTTCTTTTTGAGAAAAAAGGAAAATAAATCTTATCTTCTCTTTTTATTTCTCTTGAGAAGGTATTTTCAGTGTATACTACTCAATTAACTAGATGCGCGGCTAGTAGTATGCAAAATGAAAACAAAATAAGTGTAAACGTCGGGTTTTCTTAGGAAAGCATACTACCCCATTAACTAGGCTCGCGGCTAATAGTATGCAATTAAGATCAAAGAAAACACAAACCTCTTTGTAGGTTTTTTTTTGTCAGAAGCTTTTCAGTAATTTTCTGTCTGTTCTTTTCGGTTTTGCAGAATGGTTATATAGTTTTAGAGCATGTTTTGTAATGAACTGCGGAGGTATATAAAATAGCTCTTTTTTGAAAACTGATTGATTTTTTCTTTAATAAGAAAAAAAACGTTAGAAAAAACGTTTTTTGATTTTTGTATAATAGAGAAACAATTTTGCCACTTTTCTGTTGCTTCTTTGTAGTTTTGCAAGGGGATGAAATAAATTTTCAGATTGTTTTCAAACAAACAGAACGAGCTATTTCGAACGTTTTCTTGTTATCTACTGAAAATTTCCAATAAACATTAGAAAAATGTTTTTTGAGTTTTTTAAGTAAAAGAAGCAAATTTGCAAATTTCAAGTTGCCTCTTTATAAGTTTGTATATTCAATCAACTAATTGTGAAGCTTGTTTTCCAAAAAAACCAGGGGGGCTTATCAATGGGCTTCAGTGGAACTATTAAATGTTTTATTCAAAACGTTAGGAAAACGTTTTTTTGAATTTTTTGATTCAAAGAAGCAATTTTTGTCAAAATTGAGTTGCTTCTTTACAAATTTGCGAACGCGATAAACTGATGTTGAAGCTTATTTTCCAATAAACCCAGGGGGGGGCAATCAATGGGTTTTTGGACTTATTAAAAAAATTTTCCCTAAAACGTTAGAAAAACGTTTTTTGATTTTTTGTAGTCAAGGAAGCAAATTTTGTCAAAATTGAGTTGCTTCTTTACAAAATTGCAAAATCGATAAATTGATTTTGAAGCTTCTTTTCCAATGAACCCAGGGGGGCGAATCAATGGGTTTTTGGGTTTAATAAAAAGTTTTCATTAAAACGTTAGAAAAACGTTTTTTGATTTTTGACGCTCAAAAAAGCACTTTTGCGACTTTCTCATTTTTTGAGCAAAAATTTTACATAAGTTGTTCAACCAAAATAAAGTTGATTTTCAGTCCAACTGAAGTGTTCTATTCAAATAAAGATTTTAATTTCATGTAGATTTTTTGCGACAAATTGAGTATATTGTTTTTGAGTTTTTCCGGTGCAAAAAACGCTATATCGTTTTTTTCGGGCAATTTGTGTTTTTTTTTCGTTAATTGCTGACTTGCAGTTGCTCATGGCCATTTCTTTCATAAACCATCTACCAAAAGCTAGTTGGGGGACAATTTTTGTGTGTTTGAGATTTTTTGTCGCAAAAAAAATCACGTTTTTTTTTGGATACGTCTAACCGGGGAAAGGACTTCTAAGGTGACGTCTGGAACCTCGGGCGATCATCTCTTGGTGACGTCTGTAACCAAAAAACGTCAGGCCGTTTTGGTCGGGTGACGTCTGAAAACCCTTGAAAAAAAACTCTTCCTCTTTGGTTGGGTCGTCTGCAATAAGAAACTCTTCCTCTGTCGTAGTCTCGGATATTAGTCTTGGGGTGTGCTCATGCCCCCTCTTTGCTTCAGAAAAGAAATTAAATTTAATTCAGAAGGTTTTATGTCCTTATTATCAAGGCGGATCGTCGCCAAAATTATGTTTTAAAACATATCTCTAGTCTAATCATTTGTTAAAAGAGCACGTCTAAGTTTCACGTTGTTGGACAAAAGAGTCAAGTTTTTGTTGCAATTTTGGCGGTTTTTTGAATCATCTTGAAAGTTGCAATAACATTGGCAACAATGAGTTAAGCATACTATTTACAAATATTAACCTCCTGTGATCATTGTTAAATTAAGAAAACGGTAATTTTTGCGTACTGTTTTTGTGTAGTTACAAACTACAATTTTCATCTTTTTGAAACTCAGATTTAGAATTAAATTTCATCCTTAGTTGTTCCGATCATATGTTGAAATCATATGGAACTTAAGCACATGCGGCAGCTTTTGTCAAATGACTTTCCATTGAAGTTTCAAATAGGTGAAGCGGGTCAATTGATTTTATGCAGGTGAGATATGATTTAAAATTGAAAGCTTTACTAAAGAAGCTGCAGTTTGTAGATTATATAACGCATGTTTGCTAAAGCAGATATTGAAACGTGATCTTGTCACGTTCACGTTAGTTTTATCTTGCTGCGTAATCAGATAAGATCCAATTTCAAATGTTCAAACTTTTTTCCAAAGACTCCCTAGTCTATACCTGGAATTAAAACACCGTCCTCGACCGACATAAGGGTACTCGATCTGTAACTGTCCTCGACCGTGTAATTTAATTCACTTTTTACCCCCCCCCCCCGCCACCGCCCCCACCTGCAATTAATAGACCAGATTAGGGTTAGAAGTCATGGAAAAACTTTATCAAAATTTATGCTTCTGCTCAGATTCTTTCGAAGTTCGTTCAAGAATAGATTCAGCCAGTCCGTTTCTTGCTGGTAGTATTTTGGTAGCAGAAACATTGACTTCGCAACCCAGACACAGTACAGAAGAAAACGACAGCGAGTCAATTTTTCATAATGTTTTGAAGAAACCTTCAAATGAGAATGAGATAAGTTTCCTTCAATTCGTGAGACAATTTAGTATTCTCACTATTAACGGAAAACTTGAAACTATTGAACGGTTTCTTAAATCTTATAAAGACATTTCATATAATCAAGGTTAGAAAAGGAACTAAAGTATCAACTAAGTTTTCATGGTCAGAAATCTGTAGAATAAATGTTTACCATAAATAAAATAAAGATGCTTAGCTCACAGTAAATTTTTTTCTCAACATTAAAAACATCATATGTAGAGCTGCAATCATTGCAACTTTATGACTTAAATGTAAATTAATGAATTTTTAACCTTAAAAAAGGTCTCATGCAAAAAATTAAAACATTGATTAAAATTCAGCTAGATTTTTTAAATGCTGTAACGAAATTTTCTTGGATTAATTACCTTGATAAGACCCTAGTCAAAAATTTTACCGAGAAGTCATCAACGTGTTTCCCGCATTTCGGAGAGAGGTAACAAATTTTTCAAGGTATTTCAAGATAAACTTTTTAAAAGTATTGTCAATTTTTGATTCACTGATTTGAAACTCAAAAATCCCTAAAAAAGCAAAAGTAAAAAGTTTTACTTATCAGCTAAAAAGTTTTGAATCATTTGTTTTTTGCCACATAGAAATTCATTGTGTTCAATTTTCAATATATGATGCTTTGCTAGATAATTGGTGGAAAAATGCTCTGCTTAAATCACTTGGTTACAAAACATTGTACCCCTTGTTGAAATCACAATGTGCTAAATAAGATATCCGTTAATATGATAACCATCCAAGTCAAAATCGGGCAGTTATCTTGTAAGATCTTACAAGATTGCGCAACATCTTACAAGATCTTGGATGATTCTTACAAGATCATCTTGCAGAATATCCGTCGGATTTGCAAGACTCCTGCAAGATAACGGTCCATCTTGTAAGACTCTTGCAAGACAACCGTCTTCCAAAAAACGCCGTAAGCGTGCTTAACTGCTGTCTGGGCCTCTTCAGTTTCTTTCAGCAAAAATATTTATAATCCCATTTTTTGTATATCAGCTATGTATTACCGTCATTATGAGTGTCAATTGGCTACAGAAGGCTTTTTTTAAGGTTTGGAAGGCTAACAAATGACCATTTTTGCCATGTTCACAGTTAATCACTAAAAACTTTAGATTACTGCTACGCAGAACGTAAGATTAAATTTTCTGAATGTCTTCAAGTGTAAAACAAGTGTTTTTTCGACAAAAATTTAAATTGGTTATCTTGCAAGAGATTGCAAGATTCTTGCAAGATAAACTTCCGGATCTTGCATCTTGCAAGATAAACGTTGTTTGCCAGAATCTTGCAAGATCTTACAAGATAACCTTTGGCGTTCCTCAATGTTAGTGAGATAAAACATGATTTTAGTATCAATGCCTTAGTCAGCATATTTACTCGTCAACCTCATTTTTAATCGTTCTTACTAAAAAAGCTATTTTTTGCGATAAATGCCTGGTATATCAGTTTCAGCCATTTTTTTAAAAAAGCTTTATTGGTTAGAGCAATTAAAAAAGACTTTCATGAGTTATAGTACTGACTAACGCAATGATATTAAAATCAGGTTTAATCACACTAACATTATCATTTTTCAATGTTGGCTCATTGTCATAATTTCACTTCTTCAAACACGAGTTGAGATTTTCAAAAAATAAGAAATCGTCGGTTTAGCATAGCAAAAACAGATCAAAACCTGTAAGTTTTTTTGGTTCAATCGGTTATCATCGATTAAAAAAAAATAAATGGCGGTAATCTATAGTTCTTGGACATTAAAAATGAAAAATTTGAAATAACTTTTTATTTTAAAAAATTATTGAAAAAAAATGCACTTTTAGCACAACTTTCACGAAGTCATGTTCAAAGGTATAAAATCCATTTTTTTCTTTCTTAATTCCATTATTAATGCTGTTAGGGCGTACTATGCAGGCAGGTTTTTTTCCTTAGTTTTAGGTAACAATCGCAGGGGCAGTTGTTTTTTGTTGAAACACTGTAGTATTAGAGGCCTGCTAAAAAGAACGGATAATGAATGCCGTATATAGAATGACCGTATAAAAAGGTTAATTAGCACAACTTTCCTTACTATTAAACTTATCCAAAGTTTAGGGCTGTTATTTTTGTTCAAATTCTTTTCATATCGAGCTCGCAGTTATATCCCAGTGATATTGAGGAAAATAATTAAAATTGAACCCGGTCACTCACTGGAAAAGCAATCCTTTGCTCAGAGAAACTTGAGAACTGTTCTTTTTAAAAGCAGAACCTGTGCTTCATAGGCATCTATGTGTTGATGAAACCTTGTCCAACGGCCCACAAATTTTTCGGTTATTATTTAAATATTGAGGCGATAACTATTTCAAGAGATATTAGAGATTTTTAAAGTTGAACTAGTTTTTCAATTCTCAGAAATATTCAAAACTGCTTCTGCTGTGAAAGTGGACCTTGAGTTCAGCCCCCATCGGTCCAATCCTGGTCGATAATAGTGTAAATGAAGCGTCAACTCACCTTTTTTTTAAAAATCGACTATATGCTCATATTTTCCAGAGTTCTACAAGTTCACTGAATGGTTATTGAACAATTTATTTTATGTAAATTTCTCTACACAAAGACAAACGCTTTTTATCATTTTGTTAAACAGTGAGTAAGTCTGGACCACAAAATCCTATTTTTGCGGCAGCAACTGCTTTTTTTTAGAAAACTTCAAAAATTTACAGCACTGAATATTATGTTTTGGTGGATCTCGAGGGGTCTAAGGAATTTATTTTCTAATCGTTTGCAAAAAGTTCGCTAGAACTATCTTTGAACATTTTGAATTTCCTTTCTTTGACAGAAAATTAGTTGCGAGTTGCAATATGGAGAGAATTTAATTTGTTGCTCAATTGATGAAGAAAACTTTTCCATTCGAAAATCAATCAAAAAGAAATTTTTACTAGCTTTTTAAATAAGTAAATTTGATTTACTTAATTTGGAAAAATTATAAATTATCGCAAACATTTATAACTATGTATTTAATTTTGCAAACCGAGCTAAACAAAGATTATAAAAATAAAACTGAACAATTTTGCAAATCAGAGAACTGGAAATGCACTGGGTGCTCCTTTTTAAAGAAATTGGATTGAATTGGTGCTCTGTATTTTTTATAAAGATTTTAGTCACACCATAACCATAAAGGAAGTTAAGAAAACCGAGTAAAAACCGAGTACGAATGTGTCAAATTTTCGAAACTTTTTTTTCAAAATTTTAAATCTTTTCGAACGTTGAATTTTTTTCAGACGTCCGTTTCTTTCTGGGAATGCTTCTTTCTGCTGTTAATATTATTCTTATAATAAATAAGTTTAACCATTTGGTAATAATTTTACTTTGTTTAACAACGGATTTAGTCTGACAGAACCCCCCCCCCCCCCCCCATCTTAGTTTCAGCCCCTTAACTTAGGATTCTGAAATGATAGTTTTAATACATCTAAGCATTGGAATTTCCTCTTCCAATTTTACACTCATCGTCAAAATAGCTCTGCTTAACAAAAATTGCTTAAGACGTAAAAATATATTTACAAACTATTTTTTTACAATAATTTAATTCCAAAACATTGGGCATAACAGTTGACATATATATCAATAATATCAAAGATCAGTAGCAAGATAGCGAAAATGTTAATAAAATAAATACAAGCGTACTATCAACACTTTGCGTGGATGCGAAATAAGGCACAGAAACTTGATTAATTTACTTGAAAAGACACTCAGTTTTGGTTCAGAAAACCGGAAATAGTTAGAGCTGTTTTATATAAATTCAACCAAGATATGGCGGGTCCTTCCCGTTATAGCGCCCACAGCACTAACACTCCCCCCCCCCCCCCCCCCCCAGCCTGGTTGACATGGAACGTCATTATCCCATAATTACATGGTAGTTCGTACCGGGGATCGATGTGAGGGGGGGGGGGGGGGGAGGAGGAGTAATAAAGGGAATTATCCAGTATCGCAATTAATTCCACGCTGGAAAAGATAAAGAATGTAATTTAACAAAAGTGAGAATGGCAGTTTCGGAAAGTTATATTAATGTTTGTTACTGAACACCATTTTACAATTTTTGAGCTTTTCTTATAAACTTTTTGAATTTTAAGCTATTTCTCTACCAATTTGATTGTGAAGTTGATTGAAATTTTGCTCGGATTTTTTCTATATTTTATTTGCTCAAAAGTTGCGTTCTAACTAAATTTTATCATAAAAATGAGGTAACAGATCTTTAAACATACGTGACACAAAATACTAAAATTTAAGCGTATAATTTATTGTTTGCGGCTGTTGTGCACAAATAAGTTAATTGAAATTGAGTATATATTGATTGTAAGCACCTAAGATGTTTCATAACAACAAGACTAAACAAGAAATACTTCATACAAATATCTTAAATAATTTCAGTATCATTCAATATTTAAACACGTTCACGAAAATGTACTACAACGCGTGAAATCATTTTTCACAATTCGAGGCACTGTTCTGAAATTTATTAAGTGATACAAGACCATAATTGGTTTATTATAAGTAGTTGCTAAATTAGTACAAGTTTATAACAAAACTTGGTTTTCAAATTAAAAGGCACTTAATAATGAGGCAAAATGATTAGAGCATAAAACATTCAACTTGGGAATTCAGCTTAGTTGATTAATTAAATCTGAATTGATTAAAGCAAAAAGCTTGGAAAAAGGAAAATTAAAATTTAAGCTCAGTTCTAACACCCTTTCAAAATTGAGTTTCCTAAATGATATGTGAGCGGCGGCTTTCTATTGGTTACTTTCGTTGCATTCCCAGCCAATCAAATTTCAGCATTCTTCGATTGTTCTAGAATGTTCGGGTTTGTTCACAGTTCCAGCAGATTTTTAGGCAGGAAACTGAACACAACGTTGTTGTTAGCGTTAACCCCGTACTGGTTGGCATTTTCAGGATGCCAGATGGAAGCTAATGATTGTTTTGTTAAGAAACTGGATCCAATGAAATGCTCTTTTGTGATGTCGTAAGGACTCAAATCGGACTTGATCGGGGTTCCGATTGGGGTGACGGGCGCGTTCGGGTCGCGTTTCGAGTTCGGGTTGGCCTCCATGCAATTATCGGGTATTTGAGGCATATCGACACTGATTTCTACAGAAGCTACCTTTGGTTGAACAAGATTCGCATCAAGCTTCACCAACGTTTTCAAGTCTTTCGTCCTTTTCGCAATTTCGGACTGATCTTCGGAGTTCTGTCGGCTCATTCCCGAGTTTGGACTGGCAATCTGTGGGTTAGAAACTCGGCTTTCCTCGACGTTGTGGACAAAATGACATCTAGAGCCGTACTTACAATACCCGGTCGAGTGATAAGCGTTGCACAATTGGGTTTTGTACTTTGGGTGTTTTTCCACCTGGCGCAATTCAGGAAGTCCGTGGGCGAATTGGCACCTGCTTCCGTATTTGCACCAGTTGTGATCCTCGTATGCTCGGCACAACTCAGTTTTGTATCGTTCTGGTTTTTGTTTCCACACCTTTTCCTTCTCGGATTCGGACTTAGGTCTGGTTCCGTTTTGGCTTTCCTCGAAATCCTGATACTCTTGCTGGGATGATAGCACAGTATGCTTGTGGCCAACTCCAACTACGCTTTTTTGATCGAAACTTTTGGGTCGACTAGGTGATCCGGGTCTTCCGTTAATCATTGATCGTGCTTTTCCAATTTGTTGATTTTGCGATTGCTGATGTTGGACTAAAGCCGGGTGAGGGTAGCTTGCTTCAAAGACAGGACTTCCGGTCGGTGGAGAACCCGGGCTAGAGTGCATTACTGGCGACATGGGGTAACTGCCCATAGAGCTACTTCCGGGGGAGTTACAATCGCCCATTCCAGTGATGCCCCAGTTAGGGTGTTTTTGATTGGCTACCACGGCTGAAAACAAAGTTGGCGAAGCTTGAGCTCCGTGAAAACTACTGACCAAGGCCGGGTTCCACTGTCCAGGGTTAGAGTACTGAGGATGGAACCCTATGGGAGGTGAACCCGAGTGGGCGGCGATGATGGCGGTGGGTGGGGTCAGTTTTGGTTGAGGGTTCATAGCTGGAAGCAGGCCCAAAAGTGCAAGTTGGTCTTTAGTTCTCATTTGGGATGCTGGACCAGTACTCAGATCGTCTTGATGATGTTGTTGATGACGTTGATGTTGGTTCTGAATAGTCGGAACCAGATTACTTGACGATGTTGAGGACACGAGTTGTTGTTGATGATGATTGAAATGTTGATGGTTCGAGTTGTGATAGGATGTCAATTGATTGTTTTGGTGGTTATGATGACTGATGTGATAATTTAGGGATAACTAAACAAACAAACAATATAATATGGGAACGCAAACAAAAACAAACCATGAAAAGGAAGATTTCCTTTCCCGCCTGGCTTTACAAAACTTTTAAGAGGTCGTGGAACGATAATGGCTCAAGTTATCAATTAGATCTCCGATGATAAAACTGCTTCTTTTGTTTATTGTTTTCACAAGTGATATTTAGATTAATAAATAGAGCAAGATAAAGAGAAAAGATTTAAAATAAATAAAAGAAAGATGGTTTGTTCTATTATTTCTACTCAGCTACGATATAACTTAAATTGAAAAATGTAAACTGAAAAGTGAATCTATAAAAGTTATGAAGCACGCAAATCAATTTTTGATAAAAACGTGATGTTTCGAGCGCGTAAAAACACGTTAAAGACCTGTTCAATCAAAATCTTTAATATACTCTATATTTTATAATAACTCAAGCTAGTTAGTAGCGAGCATACCTGTAAAGTTAATTGGCAAAAGAAACTCGTTTTAAAACCAAATTAATTTCACAAGACTCAAAATCAAATAAATCGTATTGCATGAGCGTTAACTTGTCATTAACAAGGCCCCACGCAAATTTATAAGTGACTCCCCTTTATTATTTATTAGTACAGCCCCGGGCTTTACTGAAGCTTAAAAACTTGAGATTTACACAAGCTAACAACAGATTTTTTGAATAACTTTAACAGAAAATATCTGAACAATAGAAAAACACATTTGTTATCATAATACGGCGCATCAACAGACACAAGTGATATTCGACTAAGCAAACATAATAACTGAAATTTTTGAAGCAACTTGAGAAATATTTAGGACATTTCGGATTTCATATTTAATCAATGCAAACAATTAATCAATTGAACATATGAAAGGCAATTTTCACTTTTCAACATGACAAATATGGCTCAATATTTTACTGAAGATTCCTTTTCAGGTAAACAAAAAATCAATAAACATTTTTAGCTCCTTTGAAATCTTCTTGATATTTTGGCACATTGACAATTTCGCGAGTGTGTGTTTGTGTGTTGTATAATTTATATGACGATATAACCAATGTGTCAAATTACCCAATGCCATTATGCCCAATTAATTCCCTTATCTGCTCTTTTCGTTCTATTATCTGATTACAAATTAGCACTCGGTTTTTCAATTATGTTTTTTCATTAAGCTGATAATTTAATCCATAATTGGTTGTGATAGTTTCATGCCAAGTCACAAAATTATGCTAAATAATGTGCTAAATAATCGTTTTGATAGTTACAACTTTAGGATAAAAATATCGGGTGTTTTGGTTATTTTGTCACTTTGGGTATATCGGCATTGGGTATTTTGTACAGAAAACGTTGCAAAAACGATGACCTATAATTATATGCGTTTTTGAAAATTTTTCCTGTTACGACAATATTTCAATAGTCTAATCTTGTTAAAAATTAACCGAAAAGCTGCGATTTGATTTTTATCAATCCCATGTCTTGGTTTTAACTTGGGAAAAAATTGGAGGCTTTGCCATAAAGATTTTACGGCACAATTACACATTAACAAAAAAATTATTGATGAAAAATTTTTTTCAATAAAATCAGCATAGAAATTGTTCAACTTGTAGAAAACGGACGGCTTCTAACAGACATCCGATGATTAATACTGTTGGTCAGCAGGTACGCAGAAAACGCAATATCAATTAATATGAGACGAGATACAAAATTAGATTAAAAACTCCTAATATATCCAGCAACTGTATCCAATAAAATATTAGGCGGCAATTTGGCAATAAAGTAGTTGCTTTTGACCACTCTGACCATCGTTAGGTTTGAAACCTTTAGAGAAAGATGAAAAATTATATCAAATTGTTTTAATCTGGTCTTCGGTCTCATTACATTTAATAAAATGGCGAATTCGGTTTTTTTATTGGAGGGCAATAGTTTTAATACCAATACCCATACCAATTTATAGCACACTTGTAACAAAATTTTCCGTTTGTTTCCCAGTTTAGTGGGTGCATATTATTTGCAACCCCCGACACTTGTGCAACTTTTTTTACACAATGATTTACTATATAACTACACGGGCTTTGTAACTGGGGGTTAAAAACGAATTGTGGGTACATACGGAAAATATCCCCGAATTTAATCCCATCATGTGTCAATTATACATTCCCTTTTTCAAGACAAAAATTCAAATGTTTAGAAGCAAAAGAATAGTCCGACAAAAAACCTTCGTTTACGTGCAATTAAAAAACATTGGTTTTTTTTAGATTGAAAAAATCAAAATAATGAAAAAACACCAAAAACCAAATTTTGATTATAAATTTGAGTGTCCTTTTTAATTACCAGAAATTAAGGAATTAGATGACATTTAATCTTTTCTCGACATTTTGGAGAAGAAGGCGTTGCAATTGTTTAGTACGCAATAAAAAAATCGGCAGAATATTATTGTGAAACTGACATATAATCTTTTCTCGACAATTTGGAGAAGAAGGCGTTGCAATGGTTTAGTAAGCAATAAAAAAATCGGCAGAATATTATTGTGAAACACTTTGTAGATTTTTTGAGTAGCTTTACGGAAATAATGAGGTACTTCTATTGTTATGGGACCATTAGTTTTAAATTTTGCACTACATCATTTATAAATAAACAAGATCCTTTCTGAGAGATATGTCAAAATCCTTCTTGTGATGAGACACAAAACTGGAATGTCGGATTTTAAAAAATCTACTCAGTTGTGATTAGGAAAACATCATTTAAAATAGAATGCAAACCATTTATTAATCACCTGATAAAAATTCAATGATAAACAAATTCAAGAAATTCAAACTTGGTTAGACACTGCTCAGATCAGCACTTCGAATGAATAATTGGCCTGCCATATTTGGCTGAAACCTTTCTAACTCTCTATAAACTAAAAAAAAATAATCTGTTTCAAAAAGTTTTGAATTAAATAGACACGAGTTTCTTGTTTATGAAAGCAATTCAGACATATCTTGATGACGCTGAATATCAACATTAACCTAAAATTTAGAAAACAATAAATGCGATTGCTTTACTTAACTAATAATAATTTTGCTTGGTTACGTTTGAGCTCTGAAAAATTTTGACATTTTGTGAGGTCATGAATTGATGGTATGATTTCACTATAGGTGCACATTTTACCTTAAGTTGGTCAAACTGTTTTTTGAACTATTCATTTCCCTACTTTTCTGTGTGTAATGCGCAAATTGAATTCACATATAAATCGAATCTTTTGATGACACTAGTTTATCAATAGTTTGGCCTTTTTGGACTGATGAGTTCAATTTTTGGAAATAAGACAATCTTGGAGAAAACCCAAGCTTCGTTTGAGTATTAATTCTAAGAGTTCTAAAAAAATGTTATAAAAATGTCAGCGGAAATGAAGTGCTCAATCGGCCCAGATCTAAACTTATTGATGAAAATAAGCTAGTTCGAAAAATAATGAGAAAAATTTAACACTTCCAAAAACTGTCCTCGTCAATTTAGTTTTTAACGCATGTCGTTGGCTCCTGGCATAAAAATTTTTTGTATTCATACAAAGAACAATTCTTAGTATGATCTTCCAATGATTAGTTAGAATCAAACTTGATCTTTTTACGGTTAGAAAAACAAATACGATCTTCGCATAATTAGTATGAACCAGTACGAAAAACTAGTTATAGGGAGCAAAGTAACTCTCCCGAGAAGAAATCGTCCTTGGGGTAAAGAATTGACAACTTCTGCTATGTTTTAATACCAAGTTGAACTTTTGGCTCTAAGTTTTTGTTTTTGGCCATTGGTTGATGATATACACAATATTTTTTGCATTAAGCAAAAAAAGTAATTCGTTGATACGCATTGACGTTCTTGCGGTTGATATAATGTATTACGAAGCAATTAAGTTTTTAAATATTTTTTAAAATGAAAACCACCGCTTTTCTCAGACATAAATTTTGTTCTGATATGCCTGACCAAATTATACGTATTGTGTTTAAACTTTCTGCACATATATATTCCAAAGATAATTACCGAGAAGTGAAAACTTTATATTTGTTATTTAAGCCAAAACAATAGGATCTTTTCAACAATTGCCCCCCCTTCCCTTTGGTACCTAGTAGAGAATCGCCACCCCTTTTCTGCTATACTTTACCACAATATTACTTGGCCTACACTTTAGATAGCCGAATATCAGTTTAAGCGCAATTGCAGACCGCTGTTCACGGCTGCGGTGTGGGATGTAATCCGGAAATCGCGGGTCGTTTATCGCGGCGAAGCCGCGACGCGCGCAAAGCGCGCCCAACGACCCGCCTGTCGGAAATTCTTTTCGCTTTGTATTCAAATTCGGCTAATTGCCCTAGCGTGGCACATTTTATTCTATCCAGGTTAACATAGTATGAGCATACAAGGAAAGTTATTAGTCGTCTCTGATTGGTTAATAAATCGCTCGCTTAAATTCTATTCAAGAATAGCCCCCCTTTTGCAAAAGGGGGACAATTGTTGAAAGGATCCAAAAAATGTTTTGACAGTTTTCATTCTCATGGTATTTTTTATGTTTACTAAGAGCCATTCTTGATCTGAGCATTACTGCTAAGGTTCCATAAAACTATATAAGACTTAGTATGATAACCAAGAATCAAATATGACTTATTATGATTACTAAGACTCTTTTATGGTGTTGAAAACTTACATCGACAGTGATATCGCAGCAGTTTAACATTATTTTATTGTCTTTTCATCAATTCAAACATTATGTTGTAGTTGATTCAAGTATTTGAGCTTTGATTGTTCCGATGCTACAATTCTTAGTCATACTTTTGTTTACGGCTAAAAATCACAACGATGTTACACCTCTAACAGTTTTACGATCTCTCTCGATGTGAAGTAGTAACTGCAACTATCGCCACTACAATCAAAGTTACTATTACAACCGACCATTATGATACTGGGAATATTAGCCGACAGAGGGGTTAGCCGACAAGGAAATATGAGAAATTTAGTCAATATTCAAGTCTGATTGGTCAGAAATTGTAGTGGTCAAGTTATTTATATTTCGTCCAGCCATTATTACAATTGGCTGGCGGTCGGATTGTCGGCTTATATACTTAGTTTTTATTTTTCGGCTATGTTCCCTGTAGGCTAAATTAGCGATCAAACATATATTTTTGTCAGATTTGATTTAGTATGTACGTTTTTTGACTTCGAATTGAAGAAGAGTATCTCTTAGCTATCAGTTCGAAAGCTTTCTTGACAGACATTGTCCACTAACTCATAACACACCACCCTCAAATTACAAACGCGTATTTGTACATGTGATTGTAGATACGCTTCATTTATTTTTGTACAATTTGAAAACTATAGTACCATAAAAAGAAGTTTTTCTGCTGAAGGCGACAACCATATATAAGAAAGTCACATGCAAATATATGTATAATTATGTACAATCAAAGTGAATTAGAACAAAAAAATTTAAAAAATGATTCATTGTAAGCAAATTATAATTTGATAAGTGGTATTTTCGCTCCATTGCTTGGGGTGCGAAGGCCAAGAACTATCTTATCGAGCATTCTTGATTTTGAGAGCTTTCAAAAAGTTACGGTTGAGGTGATCAGCTATCATTCGATGTCAAAAAAACAGCAGCTGTGAGCATGAAGCAATTTCATCACGCCCCCAAAAATACAGCTGTTTTGAGGCGTGTAGATTTCACATGCTTAAATTGTCGCGTTTTTGATGAATAACTATGAAAAAATGATGTAATGTTAAATTTTTTATTGCTCAAATTATTTGTCTTCTATAAGGTATGGGATCTTTTCCGTTTGTGCCCCCCACCCATTTTAATGGGTGCATATAATTTGTAACCCCCAGACACAAGTGTCATATTTTTACATAATGATTTTCTATGCAACAGCACTATGACGGGGGTGCATAACGTACTGGGGGGCACAAACGGAAAAGATTGAAGAAATCAATTATTTGTTCCGACTTACTTTTAATTTTATAATTATTCGTTCGAAAATGGGAGGGAGAGGAAATGCATACTCAAATAGTTTTTTTCTGCTGAGTCAATGCTGATCGATTGATATATTTGACGAATTAGGATATGAGTATTTTCAACAACAAACACGGAGAGCGTAGAATAGTTTGATAGATTTTTTCCAATTTACATTTTACATGAGGGGTTAGAGTCTACAGATGTAGTTTTGTTATTTTTCGGGTTTGAAAAGAAGCAAAACTTAAATTCAAGACGGTACAGCAAAACGTGGCAAAAAATTGGTCCAAGTTGGTAAAACAATTTCTTAATATTCCACTTTTCAACACAAAATAGCATTTAATTCTGAAAAACTTATCCTTTGGGTTTTTTAAAACAATTTTCTACAATCAAATGCAACTATGCATTTGTTCGATCTTTAAACTGTTTTTATATAATAAAAAACAGATCACATCAGACACTGAAGCTGTAAATCTTCCCATTATCATTTCGTGTTTTGTATCATCAGACACTGGGCCGCTCAAAAAAGTTCAGGGGCAAATAGTAGCTAATTCAGTAGTTATCTTAATCCATTATTCAAGATCGAATGTTTTCTGTTTGTGCCTCCTTTAGGGGTTATAATTATTGTTCCAAAAAATTGAAAATTTGGCAAATGTCTGCGTAGCATTATCTTGATGTTGATTTCTGATGATGCAAAACAAATTTTCGAATAACCTGTCGGTTCTTGACATCTAAAAAGTTAAGATTTTTTTGTTTTTTAAACCTATGAATGGGAGCAAGCGATTGGAATGCTGTGATAACACAAATTATCGAGGTTCTTTTTGGTTCAGAATCCGAAGCAAAAATGAGATCGATTTAAAATCCGGAGCAAAGTACGGGAGGAAAAATTGTTGATCAGGTAGAACTAGCAATTTTTCTAAATCTGTACTTTTCGGTTTTAGTATGATTTCACTACAACCAAATTGCATTATTTCAGCGTATTTCCAAAGGCGATTTATTTAAAACAAACAATCATATCTTACTCAACAAATTTTTCTCTTTTCAGAACATACACAAACCTATTCTCAGAGATTTTACAAGTTAAAAAGTCTGTCTGTTCAGATATTTCCAAATGAAGGTCTTTTTCTATCAAGTCATGATAGTTGATTAAAAAATGCAGCCGCCAGCAGACAACTGTTTTCGTTTTCGATCAGTTAGATCAAATTTAAGGTCTTCAATCGCAAAACAATCTTTGGATCGTTTCCATTTGGGGCCCCCACACCCCTCAGTACGTTATGCACCCCAAGTTACAGAGCAAGTTCCATAACATGATAAAGGTTTATGTGAACAAAATGGCACGTGCCATAATGCGCACACGACTTTTTAAATGTACATATATCTAAGGTGCCATCGCACTGCATTGATTTTGTGGATCTTTTCCTTTTGTGCCCCTCGACTTTTTATTTGCATCCCTCAGACGCACGTGCCATATTTTTAAATAATGTATTACTATGTATTGGCACGTGCTCTGTAGCTGGTGGTGCATGATAGGAGTAATTTGAAATAGACTGTGTTTTTAGAATTTCGAGTGCTTATTTCTTGGACGCTTATGATCACGTTTTTGAGAAAAAAGGTTGCTTTCCATTTGTGCCCCCAGTATGTCATGCACCACCAGCTACAGAGCACGTGTCATTACAGATTAAATAATTTTGTAAAAAATATGGAATATTTCTTGTTATAGCCCCCGGCTTAGTGGTCACATAACCTATAGCCCCTGAATCATGGTAAATATACCAGAATGGGGGACTATAATTTCATGGGGGGCTATAAGGGAAAAGACCCAAAATATGGCACCCACTAAGCGTGGGGGGCAAAAAAAGGTCCGAGAAAGTTTCAAAAATATTTATTTATAACTCTATTCTCAATAATACGTACATAAAAACGAGCAAATTAAAAAAAATGTCAGATCTTTTCCGTTTACGCCCTCAGTACGTTATGCAACCACCGTTACCGAGCACGTGCTATTACATTGTATATTATTATGTAAAAATATGGCACGTGCTTCTGGGGGTGTAGATAACATGTAGCCACTAAGCAAGGGGCACAAACAGAAAATATCGCAGATATCTTGTAACTATGGGTAAAGAAAGTACCTAGGGCATAGAGTTGAAAAGTTTATAGATCATTTCTTTTCCCCCCACCCAGCTTATTGGGTGCCTATTGTTTGCAACCAACAAGCACACGTCACACTTTGTCCCAGAGTTGTTTACCTTGCAATAGCACGTTCTCTATACTAAGTGATGCATAACGAATTGACTGTGAACAAACGAAAAAAGTTTCTTAATCTTATCAGACCCGACATAACAGAAATTTGTAAGACCTGACACAACAACTTTTGTAAGATCATTTATCAGAAATTACGGAGTTTTGTGTCTGATAAGTACCCTAAGTACCCTTAACAAGATCTTACCCAATTAAAATTGTTGGATTATTGTACCAGCACCAACACTAGTATGATGCAGGATCATTGGGGACTTGGTGGCTACATTACTCGCCACATTAACTTAAACAGTAAGTTCTACAAAATTTGCTATTATTTTTTTTCAAAACTTGTAGATTTTTTGGGTTCGTTTTCGTTTGTGCCCAATACGTTATTCATACCCCATTTACAAATCACGTATCATTAGCCAGGAAATCATTATGTAAAACAATAGCACGTGTGTCTTGGGGTTGCAAATAATATGCACCAACTAAACGGGGGGAGAAAAACGGAAAAGATTTTTTTTCTGATTATATATAAAGGTTCTTCTGGCAAAAAATTTTGGGTCTTTCCCATTATAGCCCCCCCCCCCCCGGCTTAGTGGTCAGATAACCTATAGCCCCCCCAATCATGGCATTTATACCATAATGGGGGGCTATAATTTCATGGGGGGCTATAATGGGAAAGACCCAAAATTTTTGCCATTTTAGTCTTGCAGTACTTTAAAACCACTACAAAATCAACAAAAACGGCAAAAATATTGTACATTTTTCTTTTCCTCACTGTCAATTACAAAAGAATTTAACTTATAGCCCGTTAAATTCCACATTATGTTATATTTACCATCATCGGGGAAAAGGCTATACGTTTAATGACCACTAAGCTGAGGATTTGGCTTTTCAGAGGATTTGGCTTTTGAAACAGACAAAGATTCCTTGGTTTTTTTAATGTTCAAAACCGAACATACTAACTTTTTGCCTATAGGCCTGTATGCTTGGAAAGATCAGAACTAATACAGTCGAACTAGAATGATCATCCTGCATTTCAGTTGTGAAAAAAACGTTTGCCTTCTAACGACTGTGGTTTTATTTGTTAACTTTCACTTCATTATATGCAAATATAGAAAAAAAAGTGCCACTGATGTTGGGGGGAGGGGGAACTGTCAGGGGAGAGTGAGGGATGAGTTGGGTGTGAGTTTAAGCTCTATTAGACAATGAGCAAACATAATAACAAGCAACAAATGGTCGAGAATAAGAAAGAAGGATCTTTACCTTTTAGAAGTATCCCTTAAATCTGTTTGCTGTATCTTTCCTAATATGGCAGTGACCGTAATAGCATCTGCATGTACACATACGACAGTTGATGATGATGATGATGATAATATATGTTCGTATAAATATACACAAATACTTTAAATACGGCTCAAATATTTATATAAGATATAGCAAATCAACTTTGAGCAATCGCTAATCGCACGGGCTAAATTTGACTGATTTCCAATAAACACTCAACTTATTCTCAGCGGTTTTCCAACGATGACTCTTAGGAATAACTCCAAACAGACCAAACAAGAAAAAGCGCCACACGAGACTCAAAATAACCTAAAATGACTCATATACCGACAAACATGATACGAAGTCACGCTATCGGTCATGACTTCCTGGAAAGCGAATGGTTCATCACGTGACAAGGTTTAGAGGACAAAGTGTCAAGGTGCAAAGAGCAACGCAGTTCAAATTTGGGGTCTTTCCCATTATAGCCATCCCCTCATGAAATTATAGCACCCCCCCCCCCCCCATTATGGATTTATTACCATGATTGGGGGGGGGGGGGGGGGGGGGTTGGGGGGGGGGGGCTATAGGTTATGATCATTAAGCTGGGGAGGGGGAGGGGGTTGCTATAGTGGGACAGACCCCAAATTTGACCCTGATCTGTACAGGGTCCAGAATAGCTTGTCCCCCAGTACAAGTGCCATTAAATAGAG
>NW_027453545.1:0-60781 GCF_964194025.1 Convolutriloba macropyga | reverse complement strand
ATATATAATATATATATATATATATATATATATATATATATATATTATATATATATATATATATATATATATATATATATATATATATATAATATATATATATATATATATATATATATAATATATATATATATATATAATATATATATATATACATATTATATATATATATATATATATATATATATATATATATATATATATATATATATATATATGTATATATATATATATATATATATATATATATATATACATATATATATATATATATATATATATATATATATATATATATATATATATATATATATATATATATATATATATATATATATATATATATATATATATATGTATATATATATATATATATATATATATATATATATATGTTTATCTTGAGCAGAAAAGATTCTTAATATACTGTCCACCATACTAAAAACATGAGAGATCACCCCTTTTGAATATATATATATATATATATATATATATATATATATATATATATACATATATATATATATATATATATATTTAAAGGGGGTGATCTCTTATGTTTTTAGTATAGTGGACAGTATCTTAAGGATCTTTTCTGCTCAAACAATGGACAATCGAACGCAATTAGACAATTTTTCGACTGAAAATAAATTACAGTAATGCATTTGAAGATGAATATGTAAAGCAGTATGAAAAGCGAAACGAAAACATTAATTTGTTTATTTTTATTTTTGTTTATGGTTTGCCAGACGGGGGTTCCACATCATACTCCAGGGTTACCAAGAGACCAATCAGAGGCGATCTCTCTGACGAAGCCTACCAGGCACATGTAACGGATATATGGCTAAACATGAACGGAGGCTACGAAAGCAAAATAGACGACAAGTTGAAGAACTTTCAGCTGAAGGTTCTGGACGAGTCAGCTGCAGACGACCCCAAGGGATCATCGGGCTTAATCGGCAGGGCAAAGACGATGTTTAACGTTACAAATAAGGAGGGCGAGGGTGCAATTCGGCTGATAGATCGACAGGTAGGAAGCCGGCCGAGTGACGATCCTCCTCACGGCGAGTCCGGATTCTGAAATCATGCTTTTACGCACCAAATGTAAATAAAATATAACAAGCAGCTTAGACAAAAACCCCAAACCTTTGGTTCACTGCTTTTTTCCTTTTTATAGATACGCGACATATAGATTAATATTTGCCAGAATGACCGATAGCTGCCAGAATTTGTATAAATAACTTTGAAACGTGAAACTCTATATAGAAAAATCTGGCAATGTAGGCTCTGGCACAGCAAAGATCTGGCAATTTGAAACTACAATGTACCTGTTCCAAGACGTGAGCAGATTGCATTATTTCAAGTGATGGTTTATGTAAAAAGTTGATGAAAAAAAATTTTTTTCACCGCATAAGAAAGCAGGAACCGAAGTTTCTATCAAATCAGCACGTCTGTAGTAATCTTCAAATTTACAGAGTGGTAAATTACAATATTATCATTAATGGTGCTCATAAATTGTTAGATTAACAAGCTTTAGAATGGTTTTCCTGGACATTAATTTAGGTGCTTTAGTTTTATATCATTTTTGTTGATATAAATTTTTGAAAATTTAGTTACTCAATTTGTGTTTAACTTTTACATGACATGAATTTTTTGCCTATTCAAAACTAGAACTCGACTTACGAAAAGTCTTTAAATTTCTAGCAGAATATCCGATATTCAGTATAAAAACACGACTCAGCAACTAGTTAAAATTGAGGTAAAGTCTTGTTGCTGGTCCAGCTAAGGTCTTATCAAAACAAAATAAGGTCGAGCAACGTCTTTTTAGGTCGAAAGTTGAAGAATTATTAACAGTAAGTTTTTTCTTCATTTCATTCCGTGGATTCGTAAATATCTACCAGCTACCCCAAATAGCGTTGCAATAGGCAGTCCAACTTCAAAAAACTGTTGGAACCTTGACAAAAAATCTTAAAAATTGAATACTTAGGACAAATTGCGCAATTTGTCCGGCTAAATAGAACTAGTTTGCAAAGTTTTAACAATCGTCATGTTATCAGCAATGAGTTTAAAGTAATATAATTAGTTCAATAATGATTTTGAGAATGCGCTTTTTGTACATTAAAATTAACAAAGATCGGTTTTCAAAAAATGTTCTATTAAATTGAAAAATTTTAACGATGAAAACCCGCTGACTAGATTGAAACCCAGTTGACAATTTTCAAAGTTCATGTGAACCGGTCAAACTAGATTTTGAACGGTCGAGCTAAACTCGAGCATCGAAAACTTGCTCGTGGTCAAGTCGAGCATAGGTTGTTTGAATCGAGCATGATCATTTCGTAGCAATTCAAATTGACAGCACAACTTGACAAAAAATAACAGTTATTTTGAGCTACAAACCAAAAAATTCAAAAAAGGTTAGAGTTGGGCGTGACTTTTTCATACCAATTTCTTGAGTGAGCTTGGTCTTTTGATATGTCTAGATCTAAACCTGAGTATACACGACAAAACTCTAACAAAAGTTTTGTAGGCAGCTTTTGAGCTTGTCATCTGTGTCCCTAAACATCATGGTTTGTTCTTTTTAAAATCTAACACGAGAGTTTAGAAACATCTGCAATAAATTATTTCAATTAGACAAAAAATTTTCTAAGAAATAGGAAAAGTTATAAAATTATTGCTCATATCTGCAAGATCGTACTAGAATATGAACAGAGAATGCATAGCTAAGAAATAGTTGGTTTGTTTGTGAGAAAAAGACAGCAAAAAGAACATTGACCTTGTTCAAAATAAAGATGGCCGCGTACACAAAAACGCTTGATAATTTACTATCTGAACTAGAAAATAAAGAAGAAAACTCATTGATTCCTCAAATTCTGCGTATATTACAAACGGAACTTGTGCATAAGATTGAAGAGATTGCCATATTAAAAGAGGATATCAGTTATTTGTCCAAGAAGATTAACGAACAGGAACGTTATAACTCTAAAAATTGCCTTATAATTACCAACTTACCTCTTGTGTCTGGTGATTCCTACTTTAAGGACGTTGTTCCATTCTTGAGAGATTACCTGGGAATTATGGTAAATGAAACAGACCTTCAAGCTTGCCATCCACTGGGATCAATGACAAATCGCAACAAACCACCAAATGTCATAGTAAGGTTTTTACACTTCTTTACCAAAGATAGAGCCTGGGCGGGGAAATATCAATTGAAAGGACAAATAAACCCTTTAAATGGAACCCCCATTTACCTTCGTGAGAGACTTATAAAAGTGGACTCAGAATTAATGGACTATGCACGAGAACTTAATTATGTTACGACATCTTTGAACTCTGCTCCACAGATAATGGTCAAGTTTAATGGCGGTAAGAAAGCACATACAATTGTTGATTACAAGGATGTTGATGAACTGTATGCACATGGAAAAGCAATAACCAAAAGAGTATATAATAGACAACCTGATCTGAACAATGTGACAGTGCCTGTATCAGTTCAACCAAAGCAAACTTCTACGGTGATTGAATTTGGGCATGCTCACAATGACAATGTAGAGGTGGTTCAAGAGGGCAGGAAGGGATTGAAGAGGGGTATGGAAAGTTCGCCGAATAGAAGCTTCCAAGAACTCATGCAGAAGCTGAAAAATGCAAAAGAAGATCCTCAAAAATTACAGGAATTGGCAGAACAACTTAGTAATGATGATCAATTTGATAATGTTTAAGATGGTAACAAAGGGCCTAAAATTTGGCATGCGCGACGCGCACATAAAGCTGTTTGTGGATTCTATTTTTGAGCAGGCCTAGTAATAAATTGTCTCTCCAACAAACCAAACCAAACAATTTCTAAATTAAATTATTGCTCATCAATTGTCGGTGACTTTATCAGAATTTTTACTCAATAGAAAACTATATAAATAGTTTTGACAAAAAACCCGATTTTATAAAATTAACGGAAACATGGCTGAAAAATGACAAAATTTTCATACTTGATGGTTATAATTTCAATGGCAGAGAACGTAAATGGTAAAAAAGGTGGTGGTATAGGAGTTTTTTTCTAAAACTAATATCAAAATTGGTGTTCAAAAAGTAGCTTCAAATAATGAATTAATCTGTTTAAAAGTACTGGAACTTGACTTACAGATAATTTTTGTGTATAATCCACCAAATAAAAAAAATGAGTTTTTAGTAGAACTTGAAAATGAATTGGATGTTATTATGAATACAGGAGGTAGGTTTGTTTTCTGTGGTGACCTAAATATAGATATTTTGAAAAACAGTGTTTGTTCAAAAAAGTACCAAAATTTACTAAAATTCTATAGTTTAAATTTGAAGAATAAGGAGAATCCCACTAGAATAACTGGACAATCATCAACTTTAATTGATCATATAGCGTCTAATATGCATGCGGAGGTAACTTATGATGATGAACCTATTTCGGATCACAAAATAGTAATTAGCACTTTTCCTGAAATTAGTCAAGAGAATGTGAAATTGCAACATTCTAGTGTTATAAAAATCAGACCGATAAAAATGTTGGAGAGACCGAAACATAGGAAGAATTTATTAACATGGCTGCAACTTAATCTGAAATATCTTTTTGAAAATAGATTTCCTAATCTTGATGAAAAATGGAACAAGTTTAACGGTTTGCTTTCAAAGAGCCAAGATTTGTTTTGTCCCCTAAAAAAGATCAAAAAAAGAAAATCACCGGATTTCATACCGAGTAACAATTTGAAGAAAGAGATGGAAAAGCGAAATAAACTAAGAAGTACTTATTTTCTGAATAAAACTGAAGAAAACAAAAAAGCATATACTATGCAACGGAATAAGGTTAATAGGCTTGTAAACGATGAAAAAAAGAACTCAACAGCTGAAAAAGTAAAGAAGGGACTGAACATCTATAAAATTTACAGATCTACAATAGGGAAAAAAGATAGTGTTATATATCCCAGAGATGCACAGAATAAAGTTGCAGCCATGAATCAATTTTTTGCTAGCATAGGGGGCTCTCTCTCTCTCTTTCGTAGCCAAGGAACAGTAAAAACTATTTTCCAGAAAGAAAGGTAAACTCGGTAGTTTTTCCACCAGTCACCGAGTCTGAAGTGCAGAAGTATATTGATAACATGAAAAACAAAACATCTTGGGGTTTTGATGAAAGAAGTAATCGTTTTCTAAAAATAGTTTCGCATGTAATTGTTCCATATTTGGTAACCTTGATAAATGAGAGCTTTATTTTGGGAATTTTTCCTTCTTGTTTAAAAACAGCAAAAGTTATACCAACTTTTAAAGAAGGTGATAAAAATGATTTTGGAAATTATAGGCCGATATCATGATTGTCAGCGTTGAGCAAGATAATTGAGAGAGCCATCCATGCTAGAATTGTTAACTTCTTTGACAAAAATAACTTGTGGTACTCAATGCAATATGGTTTCAAGAGCAAAAGAGGAACAGTAGATGCAATAAGAGAGCTTCTAGAACAAATAAGTAATGAAAAAACACACTGTGAAGCAATTTTACTGGATTTAACAAAAGCATTTGATACAGTTAAAATATCTCTCTTTGTAGAAAAACTTGAAAGATATGGCATAAGGGGTATATGTTTGAAATTGTTACAATCGTACCTAGATTCAAGCAAACAATATTTACAAATTTTTGATGCTATCTCTGAAACGATTCCAATTTTGCATGGAGTACCTCAAGGTTCAGTTTTAGGCCCTTTGCTATTCATAATTTATACAAATGATCTACCCGAAGTTTTAAACGCTAGCCATACTTATTTATTTGCCGATGATACAGCATTGATGAAAAAGGGAAACAAAACGCATACTGACTTTCAGGATGACATTGGAAATATTGAAAATTGGACAAAAAATAACAATTGGTTATTAATCCTAAAAAATCTAAGTATCTTTGTTTCTCGACAAATAAGGTGACTAACAACACTGTGAATATATGTTGCAAGACAATAAAAAAAGAAAAGTTTGCTAAATATTCAGGAGTTCTTATAGATGACAAGTTTAGTCAAGTATAGTTAGAACATGTGTCCTATGTATGTAAAAAAGTATCAATACAAGGAGGGTTAATCAGACAAATGAAAGACATTCTTATAAGAGATCATATTTTACTTTTTTATAATGCGTACATCAAATTAAGAAAACAGTATGCTATATTGGCTTATGGCAATTGTAAATTTACTCAAATTGATGATATTGTAAAAATTCAAAAATGAATTGTTCGAACCATTTTTTCGGTGAAAAAATTTGATTCTGTCAGCAAAATTATGATTCAAAATAAAATATATACAGCTCATGAGTTATATGTATACGAATTATTAAAAACAATTGTCAAAAACAAGACTAAGATCTGTCCAGGAACGTGTACTTCAAAGTTGCTAGAAGATGATAGTCAAAATACATACCAAACTAGGTACAAAACTAAAGGTCTGCTCTCTGAAAGTTCATGTCCGAATAAAAGTTTTAGTGTTCTTAAATCTAGAATTTGTAAATTATATAATATCTTAATTAAAAATGATCTATTGCCAGAAAACTTACATAATTTCACCAAAAATGAAATAAATCAGTTTTACCATAGGTTTAGGGACAACTATATACTAGGAAACTTCGGGTTGATCAAGTATATCTTCAAATAATTTTGATGCTTCTCTATTTGATAAATTCCATACATTTGAGTTCTCAGGGTATGCAACTGTTGGTCTTTCTGACAGTTAAACAGATTTTATCTGTTATGCACTATCCTTTATGGTAATTTTACATATTTATATGATTTGTAAAATACGTTCCATATGAATTAAATTATTATTATTATAAGTAGGAAGCCGGCCGATCCTAATCCAGACGAGTACGGATTTTGAATTTATTCTTTTCAGCCCCAAATGTAATCAAACAGCATATACAAAAACCCTAAACCTTTAGTTCACGGCTTTTTTTTATTGATAGATACGACATATATGATTAATGATTGCCATAATGACCTATAGCTGCCAGAATTTGTAAAAGTAACTTTGAAACGTGGAACTCTATATAGAAAAATCTGGCAATGTAGACTCTGGCACAGCAGCGATCTGGCAATTTGAAACTACCATGTGCGAGTTCCAAGACATGAACAGAGTGCACCATTTCAAGTGGTTTATGAAAAAGAAAATTTTTTCACCGCATAGGAAAGCAAGAACCGAAGTATCTATCAAATCGTAGCACGTCTGTAGTAATGTTCAACTTTATAGAGTTGTAAATTACAATATTATCATTAATGGTGCTAATAAATTGTTACATTAACAAGCTTTAGAATGGTTTTCCTGGTAATTAATTTAGGTGCTCTAGTTTTATATCATTTTTGTTGATATAAAATTTTGAAGATTTAGTTACTCAATTTGTGTTTAACTATTACATGACATGAATTTTTTTTCTACTCAAAACTAGAACTCGACTTACGAAAAGTCTTTAAATTTCTAGCAGAATATCCGATATTCAGTATAAATACACGACTCAGCAACTAGTTAAAATTGAGGTAGAGTCTTGTAATTGGTCTAACTAAGGTCTTATCAGAACAAAATAAGGTCGAGCAACGTCTTTTTAGGTCGAAAGTTGAAGAATTATTAACAGTCAGTTTTTTCTTCATTTCATTCCGTGGATTCGTAAATATCTACCAGCTACCCCAACTAGCGTTGCAATAGGCAGTCCAACTTCAAAAAATTGTTGGAACCTTGACAAAAAATCTTAAAAACTGAATACTTAGGACAAATTGCGCAATTTGTCCGGCTAAATAGAACTAGTTAGCAAAGTTTTAACAATCGTCATGTTATCAGCAATGAGTTTAAAGTATTATAATTAGTTCAATAATGATTTTGAGAATGCGTTCTTTTATTCATTAAAATTAACAGAGATCGTTTTTCAAAAAAAGGCTCTAAAAATTGAAAAGTTTTAACGATGAAAGCCTTTTGATTAGATTGAAAAACCCGTTGACAATTTTCAAAATTCATGTAAACCGGTCAAACTAGATTTTGAACGGTCGAGCTAAACTCGAGAATCGAAAATTTGGTCGAGGTCAAGTCGAGCATAGGTTGTTTGAATCGAGCTTGATCTTTTCACAGCTGTTCAAATTGTCAACACAAGTTGACAAAAATAAAAAGTTATTTTGAGTTACAATCCAACAAATTCAAAATAGGTTAATTGAGTTGGGCGTGACTTTTTCATACCAATTTTTTGAGTGAGCATAGTCTTTTGATATGTCTAGATCTAAACATGAGTATACACAACAAATCTCTAACAAAAGTTTTGTAGAGAGCTTCTGAGCTTGCCATCTGTATCCATAAACATCATGGTTTGTTTTTTTTAAAATCTTATACGAGAGTTTAGAAACATCAGCAATAAATCGTTTCAATTAGACAAAAAAATTGTCTAAGAAATAGGAAAAGTTATAAAATGATTGCTGTTACTGAGTAAATAAATAGAGCAGCGAGGGTTGAAATGCACTATTTAAATAAAGCGAGAATCTATCCAGCGAGAAAGTATTACGTCATAATCTCTTAACCATGTAAGCCTTACGAAAAGATTAAATGCACACAAAATACGTTCTATTTGGCATAGAAAGCTCGGAAAAAGTTCGTTAAACATAATTTTCGTTGAGCCTACTAATATACTGAATCGATTGCGCTCTTTTTAGGCTTAATATTTTTATGTTTCGAAAACGTATCGGTGACCAATCTGAGCCAAAAATCGGCTCAGACAAAATACCTGCTAGCAAATACAGCTAGATTTGCCGGGCCATTTAGATGTGCTCATTGCCTTGATATGTGTAAGATACAGTTTCCTACTCGACTTTATCGTAGTTTAATGATCTCGACGAATTAAAGTTACGAAAGACTGCATTTTTGTCAGCTTTATGCTGGTGCCGCGCTTTATGCTGGAGCTGCGACATCTCCGCGTTTTGCCTCCCTAAGCTAATAATATATGCTTCATTATTGCTCATTACTTCAACTGAATAAAGGAGCGTTTGTGCGTGCAACTGTCAAAGAAGAGCAAAGAGTACTCTCGCGATTTATTTACTTCTTGTTCAAGTTATTCGCAGGCCAGCCGCACTTGATAAGTTATAAGGTTTCATTTACGCGTTTAATTGGAAGTGAGTCTTATTTGAAAGTGGTCTCAAATTGCTGTTTGTTTGAAAATGACCTGATTTGTGATGAAAATGCCTAAATTTTGGTATACAAGCGTTCGTAAAGAGTAATTGACAATTGTTATTTAATAGAACGCTTGAAAGAAAACTCTGGACAAGCCAACATTGACCAAATTTATGCAGTTAATTCTGAATTTTGCCGTCTATTTTCATACGAAGTTCACCCACTGGTCAATAATTACAAACAGCTCTTATCAAGAAAGGCAGAGCAGTTTTCAAAGAAAGAATCTCCAGTCGTCTCCAAACAGATCCTGCAACCAGAAGTTCTGATTCAGTACAAAAAAATGGACGAATAAGAAGGAGAATCACTGCTAGAGTTGAGTCTACACGCAAACCAAACACAAACCTGAGACTGCAAACAAAAAAACTGTAAGATCCATCCAAACTCAACTTTATTTCTTCTGTATGCTATAAATTGATTAATAACCGGCAAATCTAGGCAGCCCTCGCCTTGAATTTCTGGGTCTTATATCCAACTTCTTAGATTTTCATTCAATTTTTCTGGTCACCGATAACCAACTCCTTCGATTTTTTTTGAAAATCATCGATTTTGACAAATCTTTGTCAAAATCTAGAAATAATCAAATTGCGGTGGTTTTTTTTACAGTTCTTGACATAAAAGCGAAGCAAGAAAAAAGTTTGAGAAAATTGACCAAACTTGATAAAATTTTGCCAAAAATTTATATAAAGCGTTGATAGATGGCAGATAGAGCACTTGTATAAAAAAGGGTAGAATTAAGAGTATGGTCAAGATTTTCAAATTTTGAAAAAAAAAGAATCAGATAACTGATTTTTTTTCTTGGTAACTCTTATTCTTGGTAACTCGTGAAAATCGTGCATTTAACGTCAAGGTTCGGAGTTTGAGCAAAGCTCAAATCAATTATGTTGTAAAAACATTATATGGTTTTCATATTAGCTGCAAGTTCACTTCATCACGCCATAAAACCTTTGCCTCAAGCGTTACAAGACCATTATAAAAAAGGAATGTACGCATTACCGGGTCTGAGTTTTAATCCTAACGCTTTGAAAGTCCGAAAAACCGCGCAATTTAAATTGAGTCACTTCTTCCGTGATAAAAAGAGGCTAGTTATTTGGCATGATGTGGTGAACAATTCATTGTCCCGTCATCGCAGTAACAACAATAAGCCTTTAACACCTTCGCAGCTTATTGAAGTGCTTGAAAAGTATCAGGAGCGCATAGAAGCTATAGTGTATTGCCCCAGAGAGGGAACTCTTGATATTTACTATCAGCTCAAGCGTAGTACTCTAGTTACCATCCATTTAGTGAAAGACATTGTGTCTAAACGTAAACAGAAAGATCTTAGTTTAATTAAAGAGTACAGAGCATTACACCAAAGGCCTGCGCTTGAGCTGAAAACACTCACTATAGTTTTAGCTCATAAGAACAACCTCCGGTCCTTGATAACACGCTCCCGACCGAAGAAACTTTCAAAGCGCCGTCGTAAAACGCTTCGCACCCGTCATGCGTTCGAGGAGGCGGAACTCACACAAGCCTTTGATAACCTGAATGTCACTTAGTCTTGCGCTGTTGTGGGAGTCTACCCGCTGACTGGCGGTGTGACTTAGTTAAGTCACGAGTTACGGGTTAGTTTGTGGTTGGTTCTCTCCGATAGCGCTTTACAAAACGTTTCGCTCTCCCCATTCTTCGAGTTTTTCACTACCGTCCGTTTTCCGCAGGTTATCTGGTTTCATTTTCCGCTTCCGTCCTTTTGTTTCCGTGTCACTTTGTTTCCTTCTATCTCCCGTTTATCTGTTGTATGATGTAGTATGTTGAGTTTCTGCTGTAGTAAAATTTCTAGTAGTATGCTGGTTTGTTGTGTAGTCTCATTCCTTGCTAGGGTGTGACTTAAGTTCATTCTGGAGTTACGGCTGGTTTGTTTCGTGACTTTCACCACACTGGTTTGCTAGCAATTTGTTGTAGCTTTATTAGTTTTTGTAGTATGCACTTTTGTTGTCTGGGTAGGGTGGTTTGCTAGGGTGTGACTTAAGTTTGTTCTGGAGTTACGGCTAGTAAAGTTCCTGACCTTTTCGACTTTTGGTTATACTACACTGTTGCCGTAAATTGTTTCATGTTTAATGTTTTGATGCCGTTGATAAAGCCCCCATAATGTTTTGTGCTAGTGTACCTGGCAGTAGCTCGTCTCCTTCTTTCTAGGGTGTTAATTAAGTTTATTCTGGAGTTACGTCTAGCTTGTTTGGTTGAGTTTGTTGCTGTGGTCTGTTAGCATCGATCTTCCCGCCTCCTCGCTTGTGGTTTCCGTCCCGCCCGTGCCAGTTTTCCCGTTTCGTCGCGCGCCATCCGCGCGTCGTTTCCGCCCCGCCCGTGCCATTTTCCCACTTCGTCGCGCGCTTTTCGCCCGACGCTCCCGTTTGTCCGTCCGGTTTCCCGTTGAGTCGTGCGTTACTCGTTCGGCGTCTCTTTCCGTCCGTCCCGTCTCCCGTTCTGCCCCTTTTCGCGCTTCCTGCGCACCGTTCTTTCTTTCTTTCGCCGGGTACTATTGTACTCGACGAACATCTTTGCTCTTTGGCGGTTTGCTAGCCAAACCGTCACACTAGGGTTCGGTATAACCCCTTTGTGTTGTGCTGTTGCATGTGTGTGTACTTTATATTAGTACCAAATTAAACTTGTGGTTCCTGTTTTTCTTAAGATCATGACAACTTTGCAGGACAAATTCAACAAACTTTATAGTGCGATAGCAAAATTAGAGGCTGAACTTAATAACATCTATGGTGAAATTAACAATGCTGTTGATAAGCAAGACAGGAAAGTTAAGATCGAACGTCTGCTTGTGAAGTGCAAAGACGCTTTTATTAGAGTAGTTGATAAAAATGAAGAGCTCTTTGATCTGGCACAAAAGACTGAAAATCCAGATGCTGCCTGTAAGAACCTTGAAGAATGGTTAGAGACTGTAACAAAGAAAACTGATGAGTTCATTGCTGCTGCTCGAGGGTATATCAATTCGGTCCATGACAAAGGAACAGCAGAGCAGTATACCTCTCACCATTCAAAATCAAGTTCACATATGACTTCCTCAAAAAGATCAAGTCAGCGTCAACGAGACTTAGAACTATCAAGACTCAAAAGGGAGGAACTTGAGAAATAACATGAAGCAAAGCTTCGCATTGCTAGACAGCGTCTCGAAATTGAAAAACAAACGAAATTGCGGGAATTGGAAATTGAGCAGCTTGAGGAGGATCACCGCAAGGAAGTAGCTGCTGCAGCCCTTGAGGAAATTGAGCTGATGACAAAATCATCCACAGATGGGTCTGGTACAGGCAAAATGAGTGGGCTCTTTACTGAAAGAAGTTCAGTCAAGAGCAAGAAACTTGTTCAAGATTGGGTTAAATTGTCACCGGCCGGGAACATGGCAGATGTTGCAAACGAACCGAGTTTGCACTTTTCTGGTTCCATCGCCCAATCCAACCAAGCAATTGTCCAACGACCTTCTTCAGCTCAACTTCCAAACTCACACTTCAATCTCAATACACATGGTCAAGTTGAGGCCAACATCAACCCCCCTGTCCATGAACCAAGTAGTAGAACCAATGTAACCAATGATGCACATGTTGCAAACAACATCATGCAAGAGCAGCGACAGCCTCAATATACGCCTCCATCACCACCAATAAACTTTGGTATGCCAACTCAACTAAACGCCTCAAACACAGCCCGACAACTGTCTCAAGCAACAATGCACTTCGATGGTTTACAGTTAGATCATTAATTCCCTCGCAGGTCGAGCATGCCGGGACAGTTGAATTTAGTCAGCCATTCGCGTTCACTACCTTTAAACACACTTGTTAATGCTCCGCTAGCACTTAATCCGCAACAAGCACACATAAATGTACCAGCCCCTCCATCCCGCGTCCTAAACCCCGCACCACCGCATTTTCCGTTAATCCCACCAGCATTCCGCTTTCCTCCTTCGCCGCCACAAGCACTCCCACAACCAGCCACTAACCCCGTGGCGAATAATGTCAATCTGTTACCCCATTCTCCGCCTGCACCATTCATTTCCTCCGCAAACAATTTCGTGCCTCAATTAATTCATTCACCACCCCCACAAAAGAGTTTTCAGCCTACATCACAGCCCCCCTATCTACATCGCACAGCCCCCCTCATGTACAAGCACCAGCAGGCGCTCAAAATTGCGTAACACCAGACTTCATGCAAGCGAATCCATTTAGTTCTTCCGCAGGTACCGCCACCACCTTTGTCACTCCGATCATTCCGCCAACGTATGGAGCTACCGTTCCCAACCCGTTGTGTTGGGGTGGCCCGCCGCATCCCACACCTCCGGCTCCTTCTTTGGACTCTGCGGATTTGATAAAGCAGTTGGCGGACGCAATTACTTGTAAGAAGAACGATCCACTGCCCGAGTGGAATTTGTCACAGTACAATGGTGATCCACTGCAGTGGCACGAATGGTTCGGACAATTTAAAAGCGCCATAGACGCACAGTCCTTGACTGATGATGTCAAGTTAACATACTTAAAAACTCTTGTAACTGGAAAAGCTAAAACCGCCATCGCTGAGTTCGCATACTGTGGTGTAATGTATAAGGATGCACTTAGGACACTCGAACGTAAATTTGGCCAACCACAGGCAGTAGTCAGTGCACACTTAGACAAACTCAGCTCTTTTCCTCCACTTAAGATGCACAATAGTGATAACATCATAAACTATTCTGCAACAATTTCAAGTCTTATAGGGGTCTTTAAATCACTCTCATACGACTCAGACCTTAAGAGCGCCTCACTTCTCAACACGGCTGTGCAAAAATTGCCGCCCAATCTAAAAGAGTCTTGGTCACTCTTCACAGTGAAGAAACATTGGGTTAAGCCAACACTCCTTGACTTCAACGATTGGTTGAAGGAGAAGGCCGAGGCACACGATTTAATGAAACAAACTTCATCGAAGGCAAGAACTGAGGATAACACCAACTCAGTAGTAAAGACCAAAGTTGCCTCAAGAACTTTTGCTGCTAATACACAAACTAAGGGCACTCAGAGACCAGCCTCAACATCGGCAACGCCTGCAACCCCTCGCTGCATCGAGTGTAAAGGCAATCATCGCATCTGGGAGTGTAAGGTATTTAAAGAAAAGTCTCCCACTCAGCGAGCAAAGGTAGTGGCGGAAGCAAAACTGTGTTTCTCATGTTTGAGAGAAAAGCATATGTTTAGGCAACGCCCAAATCCCAGGAAATGCAGGAGGGACTGATGTAACAGCTCCCATAATACACTTCTCCATGGAGCTGAGAGGGTTTATCCATCAAAAACCCCTTCAAAGAATAACAATAGTAATTCTAATGCCGGCGCAAATCAAAGTAAACTTTCTATTGTCTAATCATCGAGTAAGACCACTACTTTGTCATCTGTGAGTAATGTGAAAGGCCTCCTTCAGGTGACTGAATTACAGTTGAAGAGCTCCTCCGGTAAAGATACCACGGCTTTAGTTTTGTGTGATACCGCTTGCAGTAACTCTTGGGTGTCCAATGATCTTGCAAATAGACTTGGTTTGCACGGTACAGCATTGAAACTAACACTCAAGGGTATAAATACTGAGGAGGTTGTAGACACTAAGTTAGTTGAACTAATTGTAACACCACGCGACCACCAAACATTTGAACCATTTAAAGTCAGCCCTTACGTAAAGGAAGATTTGAATGTAGGCGCCGATGTCATTAACATTAAAGCACTTCAGGAAACATACCCGCACCTAGCAGTTCTAGACCCAGTTACATATTGCTATGGAAACATCGAGATGATACTTGGACAGGATGTGTATCATGCCATCCGCCCGTTAGAGTACTTTGCTGCCGACGAGAAGTCCTCGCCCTTCGCTATTCGCTTGCCTATAGGTTGGGTTCTAAGCGGCCCTCTACCGTCGTCTTCAGGTTTAGTCTCGACTTGTTTCAAAGCTAATATGGAGCAGGATTTTGAACTCGCTAGTCAAGTAAAATCTTGGTACGACATGGAGTCGTACGGCGCACTTAAGCAAGTAGACCCACGATCCGCCTCGGATGCATGTGCGCATGAAATTCTTGAAAACACCACCGTACATAATGGAAAAAGGTACGATGTAGGAATGCTATGGGCTGAAGATAACATCGAACTGCCCAACAATTATTTCTCAGCGCTTGTTCAATTAAAGTCTTTGGAAAAGCGGCTCACGAAAGATCAGACATTAAGGGAAAAGTACTCGAGTACCATCAAAGAGGACTTAGACAAAGGCTACGTAGTAAGGGTCAAAGATGCTCATAAGGTGGAAAGTCGCTCGGAACGAGAGTGGTACCTACCACACCATTCGGTTGTTAACCCGAACAAGCCGGGCAAGGTCCGCAGGGTACTAAACGGAGCAGCTAAATTCCATGGCGCATCTCTTAATAAGTCATTACTCACCGGACCTGACTTACTGCAAAACCTAATCTGTGTACTCCTACGGTTCAGACAACATCAATTTGCCGTATCCGCCGACATAGAGGGAATTTTCCTCCAAGTTGGAGTGTTACCATGTGATCAACCATCATTGCGCTTTTTGTGGCGGGAGGACCCCACATCAAAAGTTGTGGTACACCAGTATACGCGCCACATCTTTGGGACAAAAGATTCGCCCACCTGCGCCAACTACGCACTTCAGCCCACGGCACGCGATAATGCTAAGGAGTAACCAGAAGCTGCGAAAGCCGTCCTTGAGAACTTCTACATGGACGATTACTTGGACTCAGTGGAATCCCCCGAGAGGGCCCTCATTAGGTCGAAGGAATTGGTACATCTTCTCCATCTAGGTGGGTTCAAGCTTACTAAGTTTGTAAGCAATGTACCAGATCTGGCTGACCGAATTGATGGGTCTGCTCAATCCACTGAACCGAAGGTCATCGTTTCATCAAAGGAGGAATCAATGCACGTGTTTGGGCTTAAGTGGGATCACAACAACGATACTCTGGTTGTGAGTAGGGGCACTAACAGCACCATCACGAAAATTTTAACACAGCGCTTGGTCTTAAGTCTTGTGTCAAAGGTCTACGACCCAATTGGTCTTGTCGCACCTTTCACTGTTGGTGCTCGGTTAATCTTGAAAGACATTTGGCGTGTCAATGGACAAAGTTGGGATGACGAGTTACCTAAGGACACAGTTGATAGATTCCTTGCCTGGTGTATTGAACTGCCGCGGTTAGGTGAGATCACTATACCGAGAAGTTACTTTTCAGGACCATTCCAACATCTTGAACTCCACATGTTTGGTGATAGCTCGCAAGACGTATTCAGTGCAGTATGTTTTCTTAGGGCTCAAGTAACTTGCCCCTCCGGGGAGATTATAACAGAGCTGGCGTTTGTCTTGGGCAAGGCCCGTGTTGCACCTATGAAGGTAATGACAGTTCCTAAGTTGGAATTACAAGCCGCTCTCCTCGCTGCCCGTTTAAAAGGGAAATCTGTCGAGCATTAACGGTTACTGTGGACAAAGTCTTTATGTGGACAGATAGTACAATCGTCTTGCAGTGGATAAACTCAACAAACAAACACCCCATCTTCATTGCAAATCGGGTTAGTGAAATCCTGGAGAACACCAGCGTTGACCAATGGAACCACGTCGCCACTTGTGATAATCCGGCAGATGCTGGCACGCGTGGTATGTCCGCTGAAGTTTTGCAATCAAGTAGCTGGGTGAGGGGTCCTGACTTCTTGAGAACTAAGCAATTCCCTTTCGTACCGAATACTGACGTCGTTGATAACATCAAGCTCGGCGTTGTAACCAAGGAACAAGATGATGACTCCATCTCATCTTTAGCCGCATCTGTAACCAATTCCCCAACGGAACAAAGCATTAATCTGATCCCGTTTGATAGGTTCAGTTCTTATCAAAAACTACTTCGTGTCACCGCATATGTGCTCCGTCTTTTACCACCTCATGAAAGCTACCGTACCGTAGACGGCAGCATAGCCGACCCTGTTGAGCTTGACGAAGCCGAGCGTCATCTCCAGTACTTGGTTCAAGGAGAGTCCTTTAATACTGAAAGAAAGGATCTTCTTGACAACAAACCCGTTAAGAAGAGCAGCCGCATTGCTCAGTTTACTCAGTTTATTGGACCTCATGGTCTCATCCGTTCCTCTGGTCGACTCCGACGGCTAGTGGAAATTGACTTTGACACTAGGCATCCTATCGTGCTGGATGCGCGTCATATTTTTGTTAAACTGTTTCTGCGGCATACTCATTTGAAGAACCATCATCAGGGCATCGACTACTTAAGGTCAAAGGTACAAGAACGTTATGCCATCCTAAAACTACGTTCCACACTGCGTTCCATCAAATCAAACTGCGTCTTGTGTAGAAAGTTCCGTGCAGCAACCATTCAGCCTATCATGGCAGACCTCCCAAAGGAGAGACTCGCATACCAGTCTCCTCCCTTTACCAACACCAGGGTTGATTACTTCGGCCCATTCTACGTCACAGTTCGTCGGACTACCGAGAAGAGGTGGGGATTTCTCTTCACTTGTCTCACTACTCGTGCTGTCCATGTTGAAGTTGTACAGTCCATGGACACCAGTTCCTGTGTAATGGGAGTTGTGCGGTTCGTCTCCCGTCGGGGTACTCCTGCTATGATTTGGTCGGATAATGGTACGAACTTCATTGGAGCGGAGAAAGAGCTCCGTGAATGTGTGGAAAAATGGAATACGCTTAATATCGCTGCCGAACTTGCACATAAGGGCATTAAGTGGAGGTTCAATCCACCCAGTGTGCCACACCAAGGTGGTGTCTGGGAGAGGTTAGTTCGTAGTTTTAAAAGAGTACTGTACACTATCCTCGGTACGCGTCGCCTCACAGATGAGGTGTTGAACACTACTTTTTGTCTGGTCGAATACGCACTAAACTCACGTCCCTTAACGCCTGTAAGCGCCGACCCGTCCGACCTAGGCCCAATAACACCTAATCATTTTCTACTCGGTAACCAAGCAACCAGAATTCCGTCCATCGTTGGCGTCGACGAGTTTGATTATCGTAAGCGGTACGCCCGTGCACAGTCATACGCCAATGCAATTTGGGCACGTTGGCTCAAGGAGTAGCACCTCAAGGTCGGTGATTTAGTTTGGATCGTTGAAGAAAGCAACCCTAGGGGTTTCTATCCAACTGCTCGGATTGAAGAACTTCGGTACGGCTCCGTTAGCGTCGCCCGCTCCGCCGTCTTGCGCACGTCATCCGGATCGCTTGTCCGCCCACTCGTTAAGCTTGTACCGATCCTCCCAACATTTTCTTCCGGGCCGGAGGATGTTACTGAGTAAATAAAAAGAGCAGCGAGGATTGAAATGCACTATTTGAATAAAGCGAGAATCTATCCAGCGAGAAAGTATTACGTCATAATCTCTTAACCATGTAAGCCTTACGAAAAGATTAAATGCACACAAAATACGTCTTATTTGGCATAGAAAGCTCGGAAAAAGTTCGTTAAACATAATTTTCGTTGAGCCTACTAATATACTGAATCGATTGCGCTCTTTTTAGGCTTAATGTTTTTATGTTTCGAAAACGTATCGGTGACCAATCTGAGCCGAAAATCGGCTCAGACAAAATACCTGCTAGCAGATACAGCTAGATTTGCCGGGCCATTTAGATGTGTTTATTGCCTTGATATGTGTAAGATACAGTTTCCTACTCGACTTTATCGTAGTTTAATGATCTCGACGAATTAAAGTTACGAAAGACTGCATTTTTGTCAGCTTTAATTGCTCATATCTGCAAGATTGTACTAGAATATGACCCACTGAATGAAAAATTTCTTATCCAGCCTTCCATGAAAGTCGGATTGGAATTTTATGCTTCTGGTTTCTTTAAGCCTGTCTGGTTGATATTTTCTACGAAGAGATATCAATATGAAACCGGTAGAAAGATCTGTGAAAATTTGGTTGGTTTGAATTTTCAATTTTGTTCGCTTTCTTCATTACACATAGTTTTTTCGTTTTAACATAAAAGTAATTATTAATTTTCTAACGTATTCATCAAATTAGAATTCAAAATGCTCAGATCTCAGACAGTAAATCTCAGACAAATAATCAATATCTCTGCAAAGAGACAAAATGGGGTAACGCTTATGAGCACAAGAAAAACTATCAATTGTGAAAGCAAAGCTTACCAGAATCATAAGTTTCTTAAGTATATAAAAATTTCCAACTTCCGATCTCTCGGATATAAACCCTTTAAACCCTTTAAAGAGGAAAAGGACAAAGATCTCTGTAAAGTATTTATGAAAGTTAATTGGTTATCACGCAGAACTAAATGAAGGCTACTGGAGTGTGGGCTAAGACCTCAAAATCAATGATACCCTAAATTTCCAGCAATTAAATGAAAACATTTAGTCCTCTTTTTACGTCCAATATTTTTTGTGAAAAAAGTTGGAAAAACGTTTAAATCTTAAGAAACAAGTTTAGCGGTTCAGTTATAAGAGCTCTGATTGCATCTAGTTATGAGAATAGTTATGGCATATCTCATGCTTTTTAGTGTCACCTTTAGTTAATTATGTTAACAAACCGAAGAAATTATTTCATCAGTACCTTTGATATAATGTCTTCCTAATTGAAAGTAAAAATTTCCAACATCTATCAGCTAAAAGTTATCAGAGAAAAATATGATTTGTCTCAAAGTCTGAAATAAATGAATTTTATCAGTAAATGAACAATTTTGGACTAGTGACAAGTTTGTTTTTTGCATAAATTAGTTCACTCGTTGTTGGAGCTGAGCTTGAGGAATAACAAAATTGCGTAGAAAGTAAAAATTCAGCGCAGATTCAAAACAGATCCAAATAAATGCGTAGGACCGAAACTATTACTGTGTTCTACTTTTGTCCAGATTATCGATCCCCTTAGCGAGAAAACTCTGTATAGTGAATCAGAAACAGCCGTGTATGCCACGTAATCAGAAAAAAATTGTTAACTAACTGAACAAAAATAAGAACTCACATTTTTTGTCAGCCTAGCAACTCGAGCTAGCACATAAACTCAGCAATAATATTGTTGAAAAAATATAGTCTTGAGTAGTATATTTGTTACTGCGTCTTCCCAAAACCAAACCCTTGAGCAGTATAATTGTTAAAATGTTACTGTGTCTTGATACCAAAACTAGTTTTGAGCAATATTCTATCTAATATTGTGTCTTGTATCGAAAACGTCTCCAACAGTGAATTCAATTTTCAGTGTCCTGATTTACAATCTTCATTTCGTGAGTACTCTGCGAAAATCGCAACACACACAACTAGGATTAAGTTAGAAACCAATTTTTCAAAACACTTCTGAGGCATTTTTTTGCCTTAGATTTGTTTCATCAAAACGAATGAAATGGCAAGCATATAGAGATCCCGTGTTGTTTGATCTGTGGTCCCAGTTCAATTGAGAAAAAATCCAAAAATAAGTTAGATAAATTAGGTAATGCAACGGTAAGTACAGCAGAACGGATATACCGTTACAAAAGCAAGCTGCCTAAACGAAGAATCCGGACAGATTTTGTACCCACTCAGAACGAACTGGGCTGTGTAAAACTTTATTTGTGAAACACAAGGAGAGCAGCCATTACATTTGGTCCGCTGACCCGGACAGTGATATACAAACTGCTGTCCAACTCAACAAGTGAAGTGCCAAAGGCATCAACGAATAAAACAAAACTCAACAGGCAATTCAACAACGCAAAGCCAATTAAGCAAAGTGCATTAGTAGTCGATTAGCAAGTCTTAATTAAAGCAAATAAGCAAGAAGTTTCAAGCTGCAGTCCCAAAGTACAGACCAAGTGGCTCCGTCACAGAGTCAAGACAATTTGCATAGACACATTAGCGTCGGCCGAAAACAACTCGAAGCAAAAATTCAGGAGGGCCAGGAGTTTATAGGAAACAACGATAGATCAAGCAAACTCACGACCATTTATCAATAGCTAATGAAGCCTGACGACTCTCTTTTGAAGCTTGACGGATCAACAGAATCAAACAGCACAATTGAAAACCAATGCAGAACTATTTGCCGCTAAGACGTCACACTCTTTGTAGGAGTTGAGTTTCTCAACGAACTGTTGAAAATGGAAACCCAAACAAGGACAAACGATTAAAAGGCCTCCTATGATCAACGAGCTAAAAAGGCAGAAAAGTTTGCGGCTCTAGAGAAAGATTTTGCATCAAAAATGAGGTTGAAGAGAAATTAAATTGATTTGAAAAGGAAAAAGCTTGAAATGGAGGTGCAACTTTTTAAAGAAGAAGTTGCACTGAAACTGAAATACGAGAAAGAAGCTCTTGACGCAAGAGCATCAGATTCTGATGATAGTGCAGCCCCTATTATTCGAAGTAGATCACCAATCAAGCTTTCGAGTTTCGTGCGTGCGAAAACCAGGATCGACAACAATTATCCCAGGGTAAGCTTCAATCGCGAAAGTGTACTTAAACCATGGTCACCAAGCAAAGAGCCTGTCAGCTCAGCCCGGCAACAAGACAAGTTTAAGCGTAAAAAACCCAGCAGTAGTAGTCAGCTAACTAAGTTGAAGTTGAGTTCATTCGATGGAAACCCCCTATAGTGACCGGAGTGGTTGTATATATTCAAAGCAACGTTTCACCATCGCGATATACCTGACCCAAAGAAAATGAACCACTTGGAAACTTTGTTGACAGGTAAAGCAAATTCAGCTATATCAGGAATGGGCTAATTGGGGGAGTTCTACGCTCGAGCGTGGGAACTACTGGGACGGAAGTTTGGGCGACCTTACCTAATTGTCGACGCTCGGCTTAACGTATTGCTCAAATAACAACCAATTCGAATGCACAACTCAACGGTTTGAAACACTGCCCCCAAACTTGTGTGAAAAAAAGTGGTTCTTCTTCGTTGACGAGTGCCAATAAGATAGACCCGACCTCACTCTCCTTGGAAAGTGGTTAGCTCGAAGGCTTTTGTCCATGAAGGAATGCCATCATTCAAGAGCGAACAAAAAGAAGATGATCGACCAAAAGCTAACAAGGAAAAACGATTCTCAAAATCGTCAAATGTTAGTGCGAGTTTGAATGCGAAAGAAACGAAGCAAATCCAAAATAACAACTGTCCACTAGCGGATGGCACTCATAAAACATGGAACTGTCCAATATTTAAGAGTATGAAAGTCACCGATCGCTATGCGGCAGTGAGAAAAGAACGCTTATGTTATGGATGTCTGGAGAAAGGGCACGCAATCAAAGATTGTAAAGTCCACCCGTGAGGTATAAATGGATGTACCACAACGCACATCAGACTGCTGCACTCAGAAAACCAAGTGGACTAGGTTAGTCACGCAGTTAATGTAAGCGCAGCAACAATCAACCAGAGTAACCAAGGTACTGGTTTTCTTCAAATAGTTCCAGTATCGGATCAGAGTGGTGGTAACAGGTTGACTACCTACGCTTTCTTCGATAGTGGGTCAACAGTATCATTCATCGATCAAAGCGTCAAGGATCAGCTACAAGCCAAAGACACGGACGTTAACTTGAACAGAGCTGGCATACATGGGACGCAAGACTTGAAGACAGAGAGGGTTCCTATCAAAACAAAGGGACTACATTCAAAGATGCATTTGATTGAAGCGATTGCACACCCATTAATCTCGTTGGAAAACACAACATATGATTACAATGAACTGAAGAACAACTTCAGCACCTGAATCTTCTCACTGACAGAACATTCAACCTGACGGATATAGGCATCATAATTGGATAAGATGCTTACGAAATTCAACGTCCATTGGACTAAAAGATTGGATCATGAAGTGAGCCTTTCGCCGTCTATACAGAAATAGGATGGGTAGTTAGTGGTCCCATGACAGGCAATAAAAGTCAAAATGTTTGTCATTTCGCCTCCACAGAAGATGTGAATGTGGCAGAAAATATCCAATCATGGTTGGACATAGCTTCCAAAAAAATGTTGTAAGTCAATCAAAGAAAGAGCAGAGAGCCCAGAAGTTCATAGAGAGCACGGCAAATTTTACAGGCGAGCTGTATGAAGTAGGCCTGCTCTGGAGTGAACCAGAGCCTAATCTTCCAAAAGCGCGCGACTACAATTTCACATTACAAAAAGTTCGAAATTGCTCGATTGTTAGCGAAAAAGTAATAATATATTTTTTTAATTCTTATATTCCGCTGCATTCAATTAAACACGTGAGTGAAAAATTTACAAGAACGTGTTTCATAAAATTTTGATGAAAATTACAGCCGAACATTGCATATTTTTTCTGCATAAAGCTTAAAAAAGGCCTTGAAAACTTAGCAACAAGTAACCCGAATCAAAGGTTTCTTTTTTCATTGTTGCTTCATAATTGTTATAATTGTATTCGAGCTAAAATAGTGCGGCCCCAGTGCGTCGGATCCCGGAAATCTTATTAAGATCCCGGTTTGTTTCCCGACAAGATCCGGGAAATGCACGGGGAAGATCCAGGTATCTTACCGGGAAAATTATTGGGAGTTTCAAGATATGCCAAGATAGAGCAAGATCCCGCATTTCCCGCCGGCTTCTTGGTAATTTTCCTCCCAAAAGATAAGATTCATGTGTTTCCCGCTAACTTTCCCAAGAAACTCAAGATTCCGAGATTTCCTGCAAGTTTAATTGGACAAAAATTTGTTTCCCTGGTTTCCCGACAAGATAACTGGTAACAAGTAAGATTCCCGGGTTTCCTGACAAGACAACCGGGAAAAAATAAGATTCTCGTGTTTCCCGACAAGTTAACCGGGAAAAACTAAGATTCCCGGGTTTCCGGCAGTTTTTCCGGGATTCGATGCACTGGGCCAATTGTGTATGTGTGATCAATAGTGACACAAAGGATAAAAAATCAGGGTTTTGGTATCAATTTTGACACAGCGTACTTAATACAGAGATGAGAGAAAAAATTTGGACGCCAGTTGTATTGAGAGTAGGCCATGCTGACTGTTGAATACAATATCACATTTAAGATTAATCACGTATGGTTTTTCATTTCAACTGTTTCAGTTAATACATCATGTCCTGAGACTTTTCCTCAAGAAAACTGTAACAGAACCCGGCAAAAAATGTCACTTAGAATAATATAACAGATCTGCGTATTCTGTCGAAAATTCATTGCTAAATTTGTGTTGATAACTGGATGAAGTTTTTCGCAGTTAGCAAATTGTTTTTGCGTGCTTCCCACCGAGGGGGTAAAAACATACGCAGCAGCAGGAAATACCAAGGATGAAAAAGTTTGAGAAAGGAAAACCAGGTGAGTAGGCTGCCCTTTGGTGTGAAGTGGCTTCAATAAAGCAAGCAAACGCTAAAAGCAGCAGCACAATAGAAGAGCTTGCCTCCCGATCCAGACATCTTTATCTTGAAAAACATTTTGGTCGTGTGGAAAAAATTATGTTATTGGAGAGAATAACAACTGACAACAGAAAAATTCTCAGTGAGCCCGAAATACTGCACCCAGGAGAAAACGAAATTGTTGAAACGCTGGAAGACTATACCTGCAAAGTTTTTGAATTCAATGAAGCAAAAATCAATTTACCGCTTTGATCTCTCTCAAATTTCACAGCAGCTAGGCTGTCCAAAATAAATCTAAAACATCTTCTCCCTGCACTCAATGGTTTAAATTCCGATCAATCCGAACAGGTAATGGATTCCCTGACCAAATTAGTGGTCTTGGCCAGCAGGGGCCAGCCTCCAAATTTCGTAGCTCAAGCGTTTTGTAGTGTTACATTAACAGCATTGCGAAATCAGAAAACTGGCATTAGACCTATTGCCGTGGGTGAAGTCATTCGGCGTCTCGTTGCCAAGTGCATTGCAAAGAAACAGCCTTCGAGGAAAGTTGTTTCGAGCAAAGCAGTTGGAAGTTGTTGTCAGGGGTGGTATCGAGTGTTTAGTGCATGTCACAAAACAAGTTTCGAATAAAGAAAAGGAGAAAAAGTGGGACCTTGATTTCCGAAACGCAAATATTTTATTGAGGCGCAGTCGTTTCCTAGGCTCAAAAACGTTTTGATTACTAATATATTGCCTTTTGTATTCTTTTGTTACTTGAAGCATAGTGCTTGTTCTTCAACTGTTGACAGACAGTCAAGATTGCAACAAGAAGGTCCTATGGGTGCACTTCTGTTTTCACTGGCCATACTGGTTCCTAATGACGCATTTGGAAGCAAATTACAAAACCTCTCGCAACTTTGGTGGTATCTCGGTGACGGAATTAATGGAGGTACTGAGATCAATTTTTGTAAAGCATTGCAAAATTTTTACAGAGTCAAAATAAATTGTTTCAGAACTCAGGAAGGATAATTGCGAGCTATGGTCAATCGGAAGCTTGACGAAAGTTGACAATTCGATCAGGCGCAACTGTGTATCTGGGATTTAAATTTCAGAAGCTGCCATAAAATTTGATGCTTTTGTTTCTTTATTGTACTTATACGTAAAAAAATTAGAGGAACTTCTGTTAAATATGAACTTTGTTTTTTTTGCGTTTTTGCCTTGATTCCCCCGAGTTGTTTTAATCATTGCGATGAAATTCTGCTTCGGGCGAATAAAAAAAATCCAACGAAAACGCGAGTCGGTTCAGCTTGCAACCCTGTAATTATTCCAAAGTTTTCATGTCAGATACCTCTTGGGACCAAGCATGCCTCCCAATAAAAACACCGGAGTAGGAATGAGACTATCAGCAGATGAAGTTCAGGCTCCATACGTTGGCTTTGTTTTTCAATCCTTTGTTCTTGTAGAAAAACTAAGAGGCCATAATCCAACTGAAGACATCTCATTTGTTATAGAAAAAGAAGTATTGGGCAAAAATGCGACGACATATTCTTCTCAAAGACAATTTCAGGAAGAACTTGATAACTCAGCCTGCGATAACTTGTTAGGAAACCAAAGTTCAATTAGAGAAAAAGCTCTTTTGCAGTCTTTTTCTCAACCGCAGTATGATGCCTGGTTATTCACAGCCCAAATTCCAGCTCTGGGACTGAATCAATTTTTTAATGAGTTTCATGTTGCTCTTAAATACTAACTGGGTGTAAAATTGTATAAAAAAGGGAGAAAATGTCTTTTTTGTATATCTTGGTCTCTAGATATAATGGGCAATCATGCCGTGTCGTGCCATGGTCGGGGTGATGTGATCTGTTGTCATGATTGTATGCGAGACAAAAATAGATCATTTTGCTCAGAAGCTCTTTTGTCTCCCACCTGTGAAAGAAGCATTTACTACCCGACAATGACACCAGACCGGGCGACATTTTTTTACCTGTATGCAGTGCCAGTCAACCAACATCCTTAGACTTTACCGTTACTTCTCCCTTGCAGTCAAGCCTCATTATCAATGCGTCGGAGAAGAATGCTTTTTGCCATGTCAGCTGCTGAAGACAGAAAGTACCAACAATACACTCAGAAATGTAGCTAAGTCGGAATTTAATTCATTCCTCTGACTTTCGAGTCGTTTGAGGATTTTCAGATACAGTTCGTACGGCCTTCAAGCGAATCGCTACTCTGGCTGATAACGAAAATTTGTAATTGGCGGGTTTCTCGTTAGCTATCAGTAGGTTATCTCAATCAGTCTCTGTTAAAGCAATTCGAGGGGTCCGCAATCATGCTCCTTGCACGGGATGCGAAATTAGAGACACATATGAAACGCAAGCCGGTCTTTGAAGTCTTATCCCACCAGTTAAGAGTGTTTCTATTGAAAATCAGATTGTGGGGGTTTTACTATCCCATTTGAAAATCTGATTGAGTGGGTTCTACGAATTCAATGGAAAACGCGTTTGTGTGAGTTTTGATTCTCATAAAAAATTTTCAACAGAGCGACGAGGGGCCATTAATCCGAGTTTTGCCGTGATTCCAAACTTGGATTATGACTTTAACCCTATAACTATTGGCCTGTCAATGTGTTAATAAAGTTGATTAAGATTATTGTACCAATCTATATATTAATTGAGTTCAAAATTTTAATGATCGAAAGAAATACACAGAAGTCGAAAATTAAAGTGCCGGTATTTTCAAAATTGATAGTTTTTGCTCCCTCATTTACGTACCCAACTATTCAAGACAATTTAGAAGGAGTTTTTCAACCACAAGTTGAATCTTTTCCAAGGTTCATGTATTCTGAAGTTTTCTTCTGAAAAAGATTTAAAAACTTATAATTGTGAAGTGGATCAAAATAAATGCAGACAATTGAAACTGACGTGGAAAGGGGTTAAATCGCAATGGGACTCCATGGGTATAAGCAGATATCGTCGATCTCTAGCTGAAAAAGAGTGGCCATTCCCATGCAAAGAGTTTCCACGGCCAAAAGACGTAGGAAGATTATGCCTGCCTCCATTATCCTGGTGATTTCAGACAATCATCGAAACAATTTCATATACCGTCAATCAGAAATTGGAACAATCAAAGGAATTCATCCCAAAGGAAGTTGAATTTTTGTTGTATTTAGAAAAGTATTAATTAAGTTAACATCAATGGCACCTTTAGCTCTGATATTGATTGACCATCTGATTAATATTTGATTGAATATTTCGTATAATTAGTTAGTTATTCCACAAGATGTTTCATTGTTTCTTGATGACATAAATTGCGATCATTTTATGACCCAAATTTTTTCACAACGATCGACAATAATTTCTACTGAAAATTCATAAAATTTCACATCATAAAATTCATAAAATTTCACATCAAGCCGCTCAGCATATTTATAAGAAACTTGTAAGTTCTTGTAAGTTAGCCATCCTGTCTCGACCCGGGCAATCAACAATTAAACAATTGAAACAATTTAATCTAATTCTTCGAGACAATTTATCTGTAATTAGTGCACCCTGCTTGAAATAAACGACGTTCTGTGATAAAAAATGTAACAATTTTGACAAGTTGATTATGAATGAAAGGCTAAAGAATCGTCTTTCCCGGGCCGAGGAATTTCGCCAAATTTATGTAAGATCAGCGGTAACTAGCGTAGACAAATTGGAAAATTCACCGCAATTTTCTTACATAATTTTGCGTTGAATGCGTTGAATTTTGCGTAGATCGTACACATTTTGCATTGAATTTAGCATAGATCTTATATTTTTGCGTTGAATTTGGCGTAGATCTTACATATTTTGCGTTGAATTTAGCGTTGATTTTACAAAAAAAAAAATTCAGCGCGTATGCGACTCTGAGTATGCGACTCGAACCACTGCCCTGCTGCTCACCTGTCGCCTCTTCTACCACTGTGCCACAGAACCTTAATTTTCTTAGGATCCGCACTCTTTACAAATCGGACTGTAACATCACGTTTCACATAATTTTGGCGTTCCTACGCGTAGGTCTTACATAATTTTGATTGAATTCGGCATAGATCTTATTCGATTTTTGTTCAATTTTTGCTCTATTTTTCTTTCTGTTCAACTCTTTCCCGTTTTTCTTGATCGCAACCGGTTTCTGATTTTATGAACAAAATCGAAAAAAATTGCCCCCCCCACATATACCCCCCTCTCCACACGTACTCCCCACAAGTACTCCCCAACCTACCCCCCCCCCATATAAAACACCCAACCCACAACCCCCCCCGCGACGTAACCCTTCACCCAACCCCCCATCCCCCCACCCCCCGCCCTCGAACCCCCCACCACCACCACCATTCCCCTCGCACCCCCTCCCACACGTACACCCAACCCCCCCCCCCCCCCCCCCCCTCAAGTACCCCCACCTACCCCCATCCACCCATCACCACACGTACTACCCCCTCCCCCCCACCTCGTACCCCCCCACATCAACCTCTCGTAACCCCCTCCTGCACGCGCTTCCCTAGACTGCCCCCCCCCCTCCAGACGTACCCCCCTTTTCTTCCCCCTCCCCACGTACGCTCTCCCCACATAAAATCAAAAAAGCAAAATTATGTCAACGCTAAATTCAACGCAAAACATATAAGATCTACGCTAAATTCAAAGTAAAATATGTGAGATCTACGCTAAATTCAAAGCAAAATATGTAAGATTGGCGTTGAATTCGTTGAATTTATGTAAGATTTACGCTAAATACAATGCAAACTATGTAAGATCTACGCTAACTTCAACGCAAAATATGTAACATCTACGCTAAATTCAACGCAAAATATATAAGATTGGCGTTGAATGCGTTGAATTTATGTAAGATCTACGCTGAAGCGTTCATCTAACCTAAATTCAACGCATTCAACGCCAATCTTACATAATTTTGCGTTTTTTAGCGTTGACACCTCGGCCCGGGTTTTGAAAACACCTGCAATTTTTTCCACCCACCTGAAGACCCCGGTCAAACACTTGCATCAAATGACCGCTTTTAAATGGTACTTTTGATGTGAAAATTTTGAAGTAATACCCATTGTTTCTGCTGACCTTTTTAGGCCAAACTTTCCAAAACGAGCTTGTTTGACAGGTTTTTTCAGAGAACGAGTGTTTCCGGGTATTTCAATGCAAAAACAATCAAATTAGCAAAAAAAAGCAAACAATTCTTATTGTAATTCTCAAAATTATTGTTTGTTAAATTAATTTTTGCTTGTTTCCTGTTGTAATTCGGTTTATAATTAACGTGGAGATTTGTGTTTAAAGACACATTGCCATTATAATAAAGGAGAAATTTTACTAAAATCAACTTTGATTTATTACACTGAAAGCGATGCCACCTACTGTCTTCACGCTTTTCATGCAGACTGTTTGCAAAGTGCCAGTTTACTCCTGAAAACATGGGTCAAATCCATCGTTTTAAAAAAGGTAACGGTGAAAAAGTTCATTCCAATTGTTTACAAAAAGTCAAAATGCTCGTCTCCTAGATAAGGCGGTCAAAAATGGTTCTACGTTTGCAAAAGCAAACCAAAACATTTACACCGGACAAAAAATTTAGTGATCGGCTTTTTCCGCCGTAATCGCCACTTTTTTAAACTGGTCTTTTATACTTTTTGCAATAAAAATTCAATTAGCGTTGCGGAACGTTCATTTTAAGTTTCAGTTATCATATGAACTTTCAAAACTGGAAAATTTGTTACCTTTCAACTTCAGAACATGAATCATGAAATTGTCAAAATTGGTCTAATATCTTAGTTTGCTAATTGTTCATATTTTGGAAAGAGAAACTGCAATTCAAATTTGGTTCAAATACGATAGTTTGAATAAATCAAATAAAATCAAACACATCCCGGGTCACCGATCAAACAATTTTCTTTGCTTTCACAATAGATCATGAATTGATAAATCTTTTTTTATCAAATTAGGTCATATATGATTCTTAGTAATCATACTTAGAGAGTATGTAATAATAAAAATTTCCTACCCTAGTGATGAGCGGATTCAAATCTTGCAAGAATCTTGCAAGATGATTCAAAACTTGCAAGATTCTTGCAAGAATCTTGCAAGATATCAATCAAGGCCAAAAAATAAAGTAATCATACACAGATTAAAAACCGATTTATTAGCAATCATTTATTATTCTTGCCACAAAATGTGCAATTTTCATATTTGGTCAAAACTAAGAAAGAATCGGGAAATCATATAATGTCATATATAGTACATAAAACATTGATTGATGTCCAAATCTTTTCTTTTAATTCAGTCAAACGGCATTTACATTTTTTATATGGTATGTGCAGTCAACATTTGAGTACTTGGTTGCGCTAAAATAACATCTTTGGATTTCCTGCGGATTTAAAAATTGATTTAGAATAAACTGAAAAACTGCAAAAAAATTTTCTAGAAAAAATCTTATAAGTGAGCATTGATTGGTACAAACCGGCTTCAGAGAAAAGGAAAAAAATTAGTCATGTACTTATGCTTTCATTCAGCCGAAAAATCTCTGTCCTTTGTAATAATCTCATTGATAAAAACAATAAAGTAAATTGAAAGAAAAAGAATAAATGCTTCATAGTAATCATGCTATGATCATACATGATTTACTGATAGTCGTCCAAAGATCATGTGTTTTTTTGGTTTTATTTTAGGATCACAGAAAACATATTAAAGGACTGAAAAAAGTCATATTTCAGCCTTCCTTAAAATCAAAGAAACTTTAACCCGAAACAGTTCGGATCATTTGTCAAAAAATGTTGCAATTCAGGAAAATTTTTGTTACAGTTCTGCATATTGGATTCAGCTCTTTGGAGCATACTTTTTTGGATGCATCGAAGCCAAAAGTGTCAAAATGTTAACAAAAATTCCTCTTTAAGAAAGTTTTATGCAAATGATGTAGCATCTTGTATGACTGTTTAATAGCAGAAAATTTGACTTCTGTTGGGCTAATTTTTCAGGTTTCACAATCGAAAATCCACATAGAAGCGCATCAATTAGCTCTGACCAATCCGGTCAATTTTAACCAGCAGTGTTAAACTTTTCATTATATCAATACAATATTTTTACATTTCTGTCTGCGCGGCTAAAGGTCTTTTTATGAAAAAACTCTCAGTTACAGCAAGTTTTGCATTCTTGCAATTTTGTTAAAAATTTTAATTTTGAATTTAATGAATTTATTATTTGAAATAAATATTGATTTACCGATTGAGAACTGCTGAGAATTTGTCAAAAAAATCTTGCAAGATTATCACAATGTCGAATCAAGAAGATTGAAGGTTAAACTTGTTAACATGCTAACAAAAAAGGTTTCATAAGAAGTTAATAACTGTAAAACCTCATTTCAATTATACTGCTTAAGTTTAGCAGCGCTGGATTTTGAAATTTTTTTGACAACTTTATCGGAGAAACTATTTAGCTACTTTTTGCAGGAGCCTCAACTAAACCTTACGAAACATTGCGGATCTTTTTGTTACCAACCCAATCAAGTGTCCATGTCCCACTATATCGTTGTAACGTCTGCTTCCTTAACACAGACGAGGATCGCTTCACACCGCTCAGTTTTTTTCAGCGTTTTTGAATCTTTCCAGATATAACGTTTCAACAGTTAACTTTTGTCAGCTGTATTATCCACTATACAGTAGAGCACAGTTGCATTTCTTGACACGCAATTATTCCCATTAACTAATCGTTCAGCTTAGGCGCCCAACAATTCAATTCGTTCAGAATACAATACAATTTGCAAATGAAAAATCGTTTACCTTTTGAGTTTTTGTTATTAACTCAATTTATAAACCGAAATGAGGAAATCCTATCAGAACAAATGATAGCCTCAACAAATTAACAAAAATCGTGCAGAGTTTGAAGATCGTATCTTTCACAAATTTAAAACGGGATGAGCTACTCTAAAAAATGACAAACAAGTATTATTTCCAATTTTAACACTAGCAAGTCTCTCTAATGGTTTCAATGAGACCAACTTCAAATTAGAACAGGCTTCGTTAAAACCAGTAGGAAAAAAATTTCTTACTTTTTATAAAGTTTCCTTTGCCCAGAAACTTTCTACCTTAGAAGGAATGACTGAGCAGGTGAAAGTAAACTTTCTTTTCACAGGTCAAATTTAGTCAAACTGTATATACACTGAGTTGATTTACAGAAAGTGTGGGCACATATTATTTGCACCCCCAGACGCACGTGCCATATTTTTTACATAATGATATATCATTTAATGGCACGTGCTCTATATTTGGGGGGCGCATAACGTACTGAGTGACACAAACGGAAAAGATCCACAGAAAAAAGACTAAATATCACGTTTCTTATCACTCAAGGAATTCTTCGCTAATGCGCACTTTATAAAATGACACAAGTTAACGATTGACTTATGAAGGTTTTTCAAGCTTTTTTTATGCTGTCAGTCAAGTGGTTTTACATGACAAATTTGCATCGTTGATTGGTTGTAGATACAGAGTGTGATCATTTTTCTATAAAGTCCGTTTTTCAGTTTAAGTTTTATGTCATCGGAAGTTTGTTAACCATGTATTTGAATATTTTATGTCAACAAATCGGAAAGCAATTGTAGAGAATCTGATGGCTGTTCTTTCATGTCGTCTGCTCTTCCTAATACAGCTTTGCAAATATTGAGATAGTTCGAGTTTCAATTTCACGGCATGTATGACATTCAAACACTAATAAAACTTTTCAGATTAGTATGCTGAGACAGTGAACAAATCTTTTGGCTCCAGCAGAGAGTTGCATTTTGCTTGTAATTCTATTCTAACTTCACTACTTAATTTGGCTTTGAGATGACGTGATGAATTATGAAGCTCAGCCATCAGAATCATAGAGTTGACAAGTCGGTACTAAGCTAGATGGAGAATATTTTTAATGACTTAATGATGCTTCCACAATTGCAAACTGAAAAATTGCTTCTGTAGCTCATATCTCGTTTCAGGGCAAAAAAAGACCATTTTCAGTTCCAGAAACAAACAATAAAGCTAATCTTCGAACTTTGTCTCAAACTATATAAGTTATTTTGAAGTTATTTCAATTGATCTTTTTTTATGAATAAAAAACTGAGTTTTCCATAAAATAGCTTTATTTTTTGTTGAACACACAAAAAACCTAATAAGCAATAATCTATGTGAAGTTTCTTTTATTAAAAAATACGCTGCTGTTTGTTTTTTTGACCAAAAACGGGCATTGACAACGAGTCGAGATGAGAAACTGAAATGACTGTACATTAGTTACATGATATTTAAAATGTAAATACAAAAATATAACTAGGTGAAGTGGTTTTGGTCATCCTTTTAAGTCAATTTTGATATGAATTCTAGAAAACTTATCTGTGAGTTCCAATTCTTTCTGTAAGTATATCTCTTTATTCAGGAAAACGATTTACGATAAAAATTTATTTTTATCTTGATTGCATTAGCTGTAAAGGCCAAAAAGTTTGAAGTGCCAATAGTTTGAAATGGCTTTGTTGTGGTTTTAAAAGCTTCTGATGAAACGGTCTGATATTTTTTTATAGGGCGACGTGTTATTTGAATCACTTGTTTAAGCTAATGGAAATTGATGTGCAATGGGGAAACAACATTGCGTCAATAAATCTCGTATTTTTTGTAGAATCAACACATTAATATTTTTAGTCATCGCAATCCTTTTTTTCAGGCGATCCATTTTTTTTCTTTCTTTTCCCTAGTTTTCTCAAACAACTTTTACAAACGTTCAAGCTAAAAATTTCCCTGTAGTTTGATCAGCTGAAAGCATGAGATTTGCTGGCCCTTCTATTAAGCTCCCAAAACCTGATTACTGAAAATTTTTTTATTACTCAGATAGCTGAGTTTTGGTTCATAAGAAAATTTTTTTAGTGTTCAATAATGTTTTCTTATCACAACTGACAATTTTGACATTTTTCGAAATTTATGACACTGCACCCTAAAATAATTAGATTCATTACTACAGGTATCGAGCAGGAATTTCACTCCGATGTAGAGCAGTCGCCGTTGCATATGTACATAGATAGTGCCGAAATCAATCTAATTATGCATCTTTTATAATTATAATAAAAATAATAATGATAATAATAATAAAATAATGATAATAATAATAATAATAATAATAATAATAATAATAATAATAATAATAATAATAATAATAATAATAATAATAATATAATAATAATAATAATAATATAATAATATTAATAATAATAATAATAATAATAAAAATAATAATAATAATAATAGTAATAATAATAATAATAATAATAATAATAATAATAATAATAATAATAATAATAATAATAATAAATTTATTTGCGATATACAGTCATCATTCATGTAAACCTCGCGATCATCAAAAGGCTGAAAGTTTGTAAGTTGGGCTGCTTTAGAGTTCCGTTTTCCCATAATTTTTCACTTGGCTTTAAAATTTTTTAAAAGGAGTAGTCAATTGTAAATCTTAGACCGTTTTTTATGCAATAAAACATTAAGACTGGAAACGAGCATCGGCATTGAAATTTTTGGCTCAATATATTTAGTAAGAAACGGTCCATGAAAATATGTTATCTAGGGACCTAGTTGATGCTCAATCTAACATAAGACATAGCTTTGATGTCAAATGATTTGTGTCTAAAACAGCCCATCTTGCTTAATTTCGTGAAAACTTTTGTGAACAGATACTTGATCCCATAACAAGCAGGAATTTACAAAAATGCCAGTTGTTTCAGAATCCAATTGGGGCTCTATAAAACTGGGTTGCAAATTTCCTAAAACCCGGCAATGACACATCAGTTATCAAAGATTTTTCAAAAAAAAATTTGGGAGCTTTTATTTTTTTTCTCTCAGAATATACAACATGAAGTTGTTTCAAATGAATATAAACATATCTGGAGCAATTTCCTTTGCTTCTTGGATACATTATTTTCACCGGGACAAAAAAGTTCACCGGGCAATTTATTTAGAGGGAGCATGAATCTTAAATTTCAACCCAAAAAGTCTTCAGTATCTAAAACAATCAAACTGATTAAACAGAAAATTATTTCTTTTAATAAAATATTTGCGTTTGTGTGAACAAGCTAACTCGTGCTACGGAGTCGATAAGTGTTTGTTTACCCTAATAAAAGTTCCAACAGGCCATTGCTTATCATTTGAACAGTATGTAGGCCTATAAATATCATTTAGATAAGATAAAATGCAACCGGCTAGAGGAAACGAAAGAGCTTTGGGTAATTTTTAGATCTACTTCAGTAAGTTTTTTTAAAGGAAGCAACTGTGCAGGCTCATCTAAAACAATCAAATATAAAAAGAAGAAAACTTTATACAAACAGAAATAATAATTTTTGAAAGGTTGTTTGTGATGAAAAATAAATAGTTTTATAGTCTTTTTCATAACTTACATGATTTACACTTTCATTCCGAAATTATCTGAAATGAAAAAATTAGGCGAGTAGAATATTGTTTTGTTTACTGGAAAATTTTTAACCTAAATTTATTTGCTGGTGAAATATCTTTTTAAAACAGTGAAACCAGTATATCACTAATAAGAACAGCTAAAAAGCAGACAATAGCAAACGATTCAACTAAAAACTGAATTGTTTTCCGACAAATTGAAAACTTAGGTTCTAGTTGTGAATTTCTCTTAATGTGTTCACACAGATTCATCATTGTTGTACAACAAAATTATGACTATGTTAGATTTCGACAAGTTTGTTTTGGTATGTTCAATTTTTCTTAAAAATGGTAATTCGAAGAACACATTAAAAAGATCAGGATTTCGAAAGAACACAAAAATTTTGAATTTTTGTTTTTAATTTTGTTTTAGTTGAACCAATTTTATTTAAAAATTAAATCTCTTTTGCATAGCTGGAATGTACAAAAATTGAGCACAAAACTTTGTTTCCTCTAATAATCAGGTAATCCAAAACCCCAAAAATAAATTTTGAATTTAACATTTTTCTTAAGAGATGATATCTATAATTCTCTGCACTGCGTAGGTAGTTCAAATAAATTGCCTGAAAAATTTCCGTTTCAATTCCAGCTTTGAGTGATTATTATATCTACTTCAAAAAAAAACTTTTTAAAGGAAGCATCTGCACAGACTCATTCAAAGAAATCATACATGAAATGTTATGCATCCATTAATAACCAAATTTGAAAGATTGTTTGTAATGAAACAATTTCATAGAAAGATTGTTCGTAATGAAAAAATTTCATAGTCACTTTGATTTACACTCATTTTCCGAAGTTATCGTATAAGAGAATATGAGGTGACCAGAATTTTGTTTTATTTACTGGAAAAACTGTAACCTAAATTTATCTGATTGAAATATCCTCTTAAAACTGTGAAAACAGTCAATCACTAAGAAGAACAGCTAAAAAAATTGCATTGCGTAGGTAGATCAAGCAGTTTGCCTGAATAAAATTTCGATTTGCTTCCAGCTTTTAGCTTTTTAGCAACTATGTTTGCAGCTCCCAGAAGTTAACGTTTGGTACATAGCTACACTTTTTTGATTCCTTGATCTTCCCTCATCAGTGGTAAAATAAGCAAGGTTTTAATATCGGTTGCCAAAAAAATTTGATAAATTTTGCGGAAAAAAGAGCGTTGCTTAAATAGTCGTAATTGTTGTTGAGCACACAAAAATGAAGAGCCCTAAAAGAAATCACGAACAAGCGAAGTTTTGTTGGACTAAAATCGTGCCGCTGTATATCCTTTTGCATTGAAAACGGGCCTGGAAGACACGCCTAAGCACTGGAAAGCTACTTGAGAATATCCAAAGTTGAGAAACTGAGATGCCTGCTCATTAGTTACCTAATATTGAACCTGTAATTACATAAAAAATAGCCAGGTGAAGTATTTTTGGCCATTTTTTTGAAGTCAGTTTTGATAATAAAAATTACTTCTAGAAAATTTATTGGCGGAATCCATTTATTTCTGTATGTAAGTATCTCTTTATTAGGCAACATTTGTTCCAATAATAATATAAATATTTTTTTTCTAGATTATACTAGCTATAAATGGCAAGAACTTCGACAATTTGAAACGGCTTGTCCTGATTTAAACAGCAAAAGATGAAATGGTTTGATTTGTTTCATATAGGGCGACGTATTATTTGTATCAATTTTTTTAAGCTCATGGAAAATGATGCATTGGTGAAAAAAATTGCGTCGATAAGCCTCATATTTTTGTAGACTTAACACTGCAAGCTTCTTAGTAATCGCATCCCCTTTTTTCAAGCGGCTCAATTTTTTGTTTCTCTTTCCTTAGTTTTCTCATACAACTTTACAACCGTTCAAGCTAAAATTTTCCTTGTAGTTTGATCAGTCTAAAGCATGAGACTTGCTGCTCCTTCGATTAGGCTCCCCAAGCCTGATTACTGAAGTTTTTTTATTACTCAGATAGCTGAGTTTTGATTCATAACAACATTTTTTAAGAGTTCAATAATGTTTTCTTATCACAACCAACAAGTTTGTCATTTTTCGAAATTTATGCCACCACTCCCTAAAAAAATGGATTCATTACTACAGGTATCGAGCAGAAATTACTCGGATGGAGAGCAGTTGCTGTTGCATGTGTTTGGCAATATATAGTTCCAAAATCAATCTAATTATGCTTGTTAGACCACTTTTTATGTAATAAGTCATTAAGACAGGAAATGAGCATCGGCATGAAAAGTTTCAGCTCAATACATTTGGTAAGCAAGGGTCATGAAAATATGATATCTAGGGACCTAGCTGATGCTCAATCTAACATAAGACATAAATTGGCTGTCAAATGGGTCGAGTCTAAAACATCCCATCTTGCTTACATTCGTGAAAAAGTTCGTGAACATATATTTGAATCCATAACAAGCAGGCGTTTTCAACAATGCCAGCAGATTTCCAATTCAATTGGTGCTCTACAAAAATACGTTGCCAATTTCTTAAAACCCGGCAAAGACATATCAGTTATCAGTGAAATTTCAAAATAAATGGTTTGCAACTTTTATCTTTGAATCCAAACATCCTGTCTAATTTCCAGAAATTGATCAATCTCAGAATGTACTGCATTAAGTTTTTTCAAATGTTTTTTTAAAACATCTGGACCAATTTCCATTGCCTCGTCAACACATTGTTTTCTCGTGGACAAGAAACTTGGAAATTTAATTAGAGGGGACATGCAACTTAGATATCAATCAAAAGAATCTTCAGTATCTTAAGTAACCAAATTGATTAAAAAGAAAAAATTTTAAATAATATTTCAAGAGTCAGTGTGAACAAACTAATGCGTGCTATTGAGCCGAAGATGGTTTTTGTACCCTAATAAAAGTTCAGATAGGCCATTACGTATCATGTTAAAATAATATCGGCCTATAAATATCATATAAATATGATCGAATGCAACCGGCCGGAGAAAACGAAAGAGCTTTGAGTGATTATTATATCTACTTCAAAAAAAAAACTTTTTAAGGAAGCATCTGCACAGACTCATGCAAAGAAATCATTCATAAAATGTTATGCATCCATTAATAACCAATTTTGAAAGATTGTTTGTAAAGAAAAAATTTCATAGTTTGTAGTGAAAAAATTTCATAGAAAGTCTGTTAATAATGAAAAAATTTCATAGTCTTTCAAAAATTTCACGAAATATTTTTTCATGTAATGAAAACATTACTTCATATGTACTGAAAAAATTTCATATGGAGAAATTTTATAGTCGCTTTATGATTTACACTCATTTTCCGAAGTTATCGTATAAGAGAATATGAGATCAACAGAATTTTGTTTTATTTACTGGAAAAACTGTAACCTAAATTTATCTGATTGAAATATCTTCTTAAAACTGTGAAACCAGTCAATCACTAAGAAGAACAGCTAAAAAGCATTCTATAGCAAACGATTCAACAACTAAAAACTAAATTTTTTCCGACCAATTGAAAACTCAGATTCTAGTTGTAAATTTCTGTTAATGTGTTCACGCAGATTCATTATTGTTGTACAACAAAATTATGACTATGTTAAATTTCGACAAGTTTGTTTGGGTATGTTCTATCTTTATTAATAATGGTAATTCGAAGAACACTTTATAAGGATCAGGATATCGGAGGAACACAAAATTTTTGAATTTTTGATTTTAATTTTGTTTTAGTTGAACCAATTTTATTTAAAAATTAAATCTCTTTCGCATAGCTGGAATGTACAAAGATTGAGCACAAAACTTTGTTTCCTCTAATAATCAGGTATTCCAAAACCCTAAAAATGAATATTGAATTTAACATTTTTCTTAAAAGATGATATCTATAATTCTCTGAATTGCGTTGTTAGATCAATTAAATTGCCTGAAAAATTTCCGTTTCAATTCCAGTTTTTAGTCACTCTAATCGCAGCTCCCAAATTTTCATGTTTGGTACTTAGCTACTTTTTTGTTACTGAAATCTTCCGTCTTCAGTGGCAAAGTAAACATTTTGTTGCTCTCTCTATTGTCAAGAAAATGGTTTGATAAAACATTTTTGCACAAAATAACAAAAACAATTGCAGTACTGTCTACGCAACAATAGCAAGAATGCGGAAATATGCGCTCACACGTAAGTGAAGCTCACAGGCTAAGCTTGTGTTCCCTATTACCCTTGTGAACTACACTTACGTTCGACACTTTCAGAAGATTAATGATTGTAGCAGCAACAAAAACTAAGCCTTATTAGCACGAGAAAGAAGTGAAATCAAGTTACTTTTGTATGCACTTTGAGTATTTTAATGTGAAAAAAAAACTGACAAGGTATTGCAAGTGTAGTTGAAAAAATGGTAAGTGTTGTTCACAGTCCACCGTAGAACACTTATTGAGCCGTGTACCACAATGCTGTCAAGCATACTATGATGAAAAATTTTGTGATACTTTATAAACTACAGTTTGGGCTCATTTCTGTTTTACCACCTGGGTGGTGTTAAAACAGAAACGAGCCCAAACTGAAGTCTATAAAGTATCACAAAATTTTTATCACAGTATGCTTGACAGCATTGTGGTACACGGCTCAATAAGTGTACTACGGTGGACTGTGAACAACACTTACCATTTTCTCAACTACACTTGCAATACCTCGTCAATTTTTTTTTAATACCTCGTCAGCCTTATATAGCCAATCTATTTGCACGACCCAAATATTCACTATCGATACTTATTTTAACGGTGGTATGTCGGCAACAGAGGTAAATTGAAGGAATTTTTGCTGTCGCTGCTTGCAAAAATGGTTTGATAAAACTCTTTTTTGGGAAAATAGGTTTTCAATTGGTAAAAAAACCAATTATTCTATTGATTATAACCTTATATGCAAATTTTATTCCTCCATAAGCGTTAATTTCAAAACCTCGCTGCATCATTATATTGTAAACGCCATTTGTGTTGAATTGTATATATGAGTGTATGAAATTTAAGCATTGCGCCAGTGCATGTAAAAGTAGAGGGAGAAATTGGCGTGGGGGGAGTAACAGAAAAAAATCACAATTTGCCGTTATTATTGGCAAACAAAACGGATTTTGGCTCTCAATTATCAGAAAAATGGTCTGAAGTTTGGTTTTGACGAAATAAATAAAACGCTTGTTATTTTTGGTGATCCTATGTCGTAAGCAAAGAAACCTTATATGAGTTGATTTTAAATTTTTTCATCGTAAACTTCAAAAATCTATTCGTTTGTAATTGTTCCGACCCCATTGTGGGGGAAGGAACTATATCCTCAATTGGCTTTTTTGTTCAGACAATTTTGGCCGATCGATATATTCATGGTAGAGAAATGTTAGCGGCATCAATGAGAAGCTCGTCCATTGTAGAATTCGAAATTAAAAAGCTTTTTTATTGAATTTTTTTCCGAGGAGTTACAAAATTTTGTGTGAACATGTGATATTTAGCATGGTTTTGTTCACTTTTAGGGGAATTTTTGTTCAAATTAAGATTTTTTCAATAAAAAACGGTTATTCAAAATTACATTTTACGCCATAAAAAGAATCAATTTTGTGTTCCTAATAGACGGAAAGCAATAAAAACACTAGTTCTGGTCTCATAGGGAAGTTTACTATCGAAAAAAAATCGATTTCTAATTGAGAGCTCCTTATTTTAGAGAAACTTCCATATCTTTTTGTTCCTTTTAAGTCACCTAGAAGCTAGTCATTCATTTTCCAGGCTCCATCAATGACAAACATCATTCACAATCAAATAAAGCCCAATGAACGAAAAACTTGTTTTCAAGATCAATTCTCATGATTTTTTTGCTTCGACTCTGAGTTTTCGTAACTTTAATTGAAATTTTAATTTTCTATTTTGGGTTTCGAAAAATTTTTGAAGTCCTGTGGCGTAGAATCAATGACTGAAAATTTCACTAAAATTCGTAATGAGCTTTAAGTGAACCTATCTAGCAGTTAAATGGACAGCTAATGGCTGTTAAGACTTTGAAAAAAATTTTTCGGAGTTTTTTTGAACATTAACCAACCATAAACTTATTTTCGTGAATTTAAGTCAATGTGAGTAACTACAGGACCCTTTTCAGTCTTACTGCAACCATTATTAACCTGGTTAACAATTTTATGTTCTTACTATTGGTCATTTGATTTTAATGCCACAAGATTTCAATGAAAAAAATCAAATTTTTTGGATTTTTTATAATTTTGGTTCTTTTTGACACCGTATCACATTATCTTAATATTGATAGCTCCCATTGGCTTAAAGAAGGCGGTCATTGGATCATAGATGAAGTTTTCAGAGGAAGACGTATTGTTTGAATGACTTTGACAGTTTCCTCTAGCAATTTTCTACGTAGATTTTGGTCTTTGCCTATTTATATATTGTTGTTTTCACAGTCATATGACTTATTGTGATGTCTTATTGATTACCTATGCCTGAAAACATCCCTGTCCTTTTAATATTGATTGCTCCCATTGGCCCAAAGGGGGCGTTCAAAGGATCATAGATAATGTTTTCAGAGAAAAACTTATGGTTTAAATGGCCCCAAAACTTTCATCTCGCACTTTTCTTTTGAATATTTGGATTTTTCTTGTAATTGTTGTTGTTTTCATAGTCAGTCACCTGTTGTAATGCCATTTTGATGACTTTTGAATGACAAGCATCGTCCCATCGAGGCATAATTCATCGTATTGAATAGCTCCCTTTGATATCTATTGAATTTTATGGCGTTTGTATTTGTTCATATTTGATAATTTTCTGAAGTCATTTTTTTCAAAAAGAAGAATCCCATCGCTGTAAAGGAACTAATTGAAAATAAAATGTACTGGAAATTTTATTTAATAATGGCTTTTCGCTCGACAATTTTCTCGCAATTGTTTTTTTTCCTTTTGCTGTTGTTGCCCGTTTTTTTATTCTTCATGTATCCCTAAAATGCCGAGCGACCTCATATGCTTGTAAATAAACATTTAATGAATGATGTTACCCGAAACTGTCAGTTTATAGCGAATAGTCATAAAGTTTATGATATTATACATTTTTTTCAATCTTTCCGGTTTCTGTTGTTCTTTTAGTCAACTTATAACTTATTCTCATCATTGAGAGCTCCCAACCAAATATTTGCATTTCAAAAATTAATTTGTCTACTGAGATTGTGTAATTACTGATGTTTTGTTTGTTAGACGATGTGCGTTTTCATAAAAGTTTTGTGGGTGGTACATTTGTTTCGTTTTCTCTTCTATTAGCACATTTGGGTAATAACAGATCCTAGTGATTTTCAAATGTGGCCTAAACGATCATATTTTTTTCAGTTTAATTTTAGCCTAATAAGTACAGATAAAAACTGAAATAAAAAAACATATTATTCGGATAATAGTTAATGATTTTAATGGCTTCAATAATTTGTGTTTTCACAAATTGTTTCTAATTTTTTGAGTTGTTCTGTATCTTTAGTCCGTTCCTATGGCTTAGCCTAACCAAAGAAAGCTCCCATTGGTTTTATAATGGCTTCACTGAATTTATCAAGAAGTACTTTGCTAAAAGTTTATGATTTTTTAGACTTTTGAAATTATTTGTTTTAAAAAATGTTGATTGATTTTTGAATTTAGCCTAATTGTTTCTTCTCTTTGTCGACTTTTCTCCTAGTCTCATTAAGAAAAATTTTCATCTGCTGTATAGTTAGCAAAAACTAAGTTTGTTTAGTTAAGGTTTTATCTGGTTGCATTTTGACGATTTACTAGGTGCTTTTAAGTTTAGGTATTGAGTTTTTGCCTTGAAACTTTTGGTTTTTGCTTATTTTGCTGTTTGTTTTTTTTCTCGTAGTCTTTTTTGATGGCAGATCTTGTGAGTTTTGTAATGAGGCATGGCATATGTTTTTCAATTCGGTAGCCAGCTTTTCTAACGATCTTTTAATCTCAAACATCTATTTTTGTTATCTCTTCATTTGGTTGACAATTAAGTCAAAAATGTAGATGAGCTTGGGTCGGAACATCATAAGCGAACGCACATTAACGAGCATCCTTGTTCAAATAAGGATTCAAAGAGAGATAATTTGAGTGATCAATGCGAAAATATTCTATAAACAGCTTCAAAGCAGGTCTCTTTTTCATTATGTATACGTTTCTAAGTTTCTCTCGCTCTCGCTCTCTCTCTCTCTCTCTCTCTCTCTCTCTCTCTCTTCAACAGGTTGACTTTCCTCTAACAAGTTTTCTTCTAAAACTGAACAATATTACAAGAAATTGGGATAGACCTTACATTTTTTTAAGTCATGTTATTTTTAGAAGTCAGTTTAAAAGATCCATTACAAATTTTTTAGAACTGCCATCATTGGCATGATATACAACGGTAATATGTCGGCAACAGAGGTAAATTGAAGAAATTTTTGCTCTTGCAACTTGCAAAAATGGTCTGATAAAACTCTACTTGGGAAAATAGGTATCCAATTGATGAAATCAGCAATCATTCTACTGAAAGTTACATTATATTCGAATTTTAATTACCTCCATAAGCGTTAATTTCGAATTCTTGCTGCAGCATTATATTGTAAATGCCATTTGTGTTGAATTATATGTGTGAGTGTATAAACTTTAATCATTACGCTAATGCATCTAAAAGTAGAGGGGGAAGTCGGCGTGGGGGCAGTAACAGAAAAAAGGTCACAATTTGGCGTTATTAGTGGCAAACAAAACGGATTTTGGCTCTCCATTGTCAAAAAATGGTCTGAAAGTTTGTTTTGACGAAATAATTTAAAAAAATGTTATTTTTGGTGATCCTATGTCATACGCAAAGAACCCAACTTGTAAAATCAATTCGCGTGTCGTATTTTGTTTATATGATTTTGTGAATTGCAATCAATTTGCTATGACATATACCAGTAAGAAACCAAATCGGTGTTGGGAAGCTGAAAACAGAAAACCATTCAATGGAATTAACCCTTGTAACGTTTCAGTTTCTCTTAACACTTTTATTTAATAATGGCTTTTCGCTCGACAATTTTCTCGGAATTGTTTTTTTTCCATTTAGTGTTGTTGCCCGTTTTTTTATTCTTTATGTAGCCCTAAATGCCGAGCGACCTTATATGCTTGTAATTCAACATTTAATGAATGATGTTACTCGAAGCTGTCAGTTTATAGCGAATAGTCATAAAGTTTATGATATTATACATTTTTTTCAATCTTTCCGGTTTTTGTTGTTCTTTTAGTCAACTTATAACTTATTCTCATCATTGAGAGCTCCCAACCAAATATTTGCATTTCAAAAATTAATTTGTCTACTGAGATTATGTAATTACTGATGTTTTGTTTGTTAGACGATGTGCGTTTTCATAAAAGTTTTGTGGGTGGTACATTTGTTTCGTTTTCTCTTCTTTTAGCACATTTGGGTAATAACAGATCCTAGTGATTTTCAAATGTGGCCTAAACGATCTTATTTTTTTTCAGTATAATTTTAGTTTAATAAGTACAGATGAAACTGAAATAAAAAAGCGATCAATGCGAAAACATTCTATAAACAGCTTCAAAGCAGGTTTCTTTTTCATTATGTATACGTTTCTAAGTTTCTCTCGCTCTCGCCCTCGCTCTCGCTCTCGCTCTTTCTCTCTCTCTCTCTCTCTCTCTCTCTCTCTCTCTCTTCGACAGGTTGACTTTCCTCTAAGAAACTTTCTTCTAAAACTGAACAATATTATGAGAAATTGGGATAGACCTCACATTTTTTTCAGTCATGTTATTTTTAGAAGTCAGTTTAAAAGATCCATTACAAAGTTTTTAGAACTGCCTTCATTGGCATGATTTCCAACGGTAAAATGTCGGCAACAGAGGTAAATTGAAGGAATTTTTGCTCTTGCAACTTGCAAAAACTCTACTTGGGAAAAATAGGTATCGAATTGATGAAAACACCAATCATTCTACTGACAATTACATTATATTCGAATTTTAATTACCTCCATAAGCGTTAATTTCGAATTCTCGCCGCAGCATTATATTGTAAATGCCATTTGTGTCGAATTGTATGTGTGAATGTATAAAATTTAATCATTACGCTAATGCATGTAAAAGTAGAGGGGGAAATCGGCGTGGGGGCAGTAACAGAAAAAAGTCACACTTTGCCGTTATTAGTGGCAAACAAAACGGATTTTGGCTCTCGATTGTCAAAAAATGGTCTGAAAGTTTGTTTTGACGAAATAATTAAAACGCTTGTTATTTTTGGTGATCCTATGTCATACGCAAAGAACCCGACTTGTAAAATCAATTCGCGTGTCGTATTTTGTTTATATGATTATGTGAATTGCAATCAATTTGCTATGACATATACCAGAAAGAAACCAAATCGGTGTTGGGGGGGGGGGGGGGGCTGAAAACAGAAAACCGTTCAATGGAATTAACCCTTGTAACGTTTCAGTTTCTCCTAACACTTATATTTCTAGGCTGCGTTGTTCCTGTCAAACGAAATCTGAAGGAATTAACTAAGTCTTCTTTAATCAAGTTGTTCAGCAACTTTCATTTTTTTACAGAATTTGGACGACCGCTTATAAGACGAGTCTTAAATCTAGCAAGTTTTGGTTTGTCTTAAGAACCCTTAAAATCTATCTCCTATCTTACAAGATTTCATAGCTTTGTATTATAAGATGTTGCAAATATTCACTTTCGCTGAGAATCTTGCAAAACGTTAAAAGTTACGCATTGTCTAATGGCTAGGGCTATCTTCTTTCGGTGTTTGAATAAAGAATTATTTTCATTATACTTAAAATCGTTGTCTTATATGCAGAATCAATTGCGCCTTTTTGTTTTGTGTGTTATTTCATCGTCTGGTGCGTATCGTTTCATCAATTTTGATAGTTCTGCTGCTAAAAACTGTCGATACTTCAGCCTTGAAAGATCCATTCCCCTCTATTTTTGTTATCCTTCAATAAAAAGCAGATGGAATCCAACTGCTCTATCTGTAGACTGGAGAAACTTTTCATACGTTGATTCTGATCTCCTTTATTTCTGGATGACAAGAGTGCATAACGATATTGAGTGTTCAACTGATCAAATTTTGTCGGATTTCTTGTTGGCTGTTACATGGCCACCATGCTTGGAAATATCAACTGAAAATTCATCAGAAAAGGAAAACGTGGTTGCTCCGCCGTGCAGATCGTATTGCAAAGCTGCCCAACAAATATTCACGTCACAGTTTTAGTTAAAATTAGTTTTGGTTTTTTTTCTACACTTCATGTGCAATCCATTGGACCAACATAAACAAGCAAGACAAAAAAGCCACTGACCAAGGTTTTGCGTATCCCAGGTTGAGGTCGCGCTCGAAATCGCCTCTGATCAGACCGTCCCAGACAAGTGGGACCTCTGATCAGACCGTCCTAGACCGAAGTGATCTCTGATCAGACGAGTGTGCGCTCGAAGATCGTTAAGCGCTCGAAGTGCGCTCGAATCCGCCTCTGATCAGACTGAAGTGCGCTCGAAATAGCCTCTGATCAGACTGAAGTGCGCTCGAAGTTGCCTATGATCAGACTAAATTGCGCTCGAAATCACCTCTGATCAGACAAAAGTGCGCTCGAAATCACCTCTGATCAGACAAAAGTGCGGTCGAAGTTGCCTCTGTTTAGACTAAAGTGCGTTCAAAATAGTCCGATCAGAGAATGATTTTGAACATGAACAAATCTCTCAATATCGTTATAATATATTCATTTCATGAAAATCGATGTTATCAATCTTACATTCAACTAACAAAAAACCAATCCTAAAAGTATTGATAATGAATTTAAAACCAAAAAAAATGCTCAAAAAATTATTGAGTATGCCATTTATTTATGTTTTTAACTGAATAAATGAATTTAGACAGCTTTGCATAAAAAGGTCTTGATCTACTTTGATTCAAAATCTTTTCTTAAGGGGACCGGCAGTTTCTATCAGCTGGACCTCTTGGTTCTGATCAAACCCTTCAGATTTTCAGATGGAGTTCTGATCAGAATGGTGTTTTATTGTTGACTCTTACCAGAGACAACAAATGTCAGTAAAAAAACAAAAAAAGGCTTGTAAAAAAATTAGCTCGACTTGGTCTCTGATCAGACTAGTGTGTGCTCGAATCGGCCTCTGATCAGACTAGTGTGCGCTTGAAACTGCCTCTGATCAGACCGTCCCAGACCAAAGTGACCTGTGATCAGACCGTCCCAGACCAAAGTGTTCTCTGATCAGGCAAGTTCCAGACCATTGTCCAGACAAAAGTGCGCTCGAAGCCTTTTCCAGACCATGTAATTCGAGCGCACCGAGAACATGTGTGCGCTCGAATATGGTCTGATCAGAGCTCAATTCGGTCTGGCCACCTCGACCTGGGATGTAACCTGTTAAATAGACAAAGACAACCAGGCGTCGGTAGCGCAAGGGTTAAGACTTCTGGCTGAGAAGCGAAAGGCATGGGTTTTTTGCATTTTTTATTTCTTTGCTTTTATACGTTATTTATGTCTTCTTTTCGTTTTTTCTTCATTCTCTCATCTTTTTTATTTCTCCATTTCTTTCTCTCACTCATCTATTATATTATTTGTAAGTCGCACTTGAGCGCTCCTATATTCACGTCTTTTAGCGATCCTTACTTATGTAGCCTACTCAACCATGCTTAAGCTGCTGATCTGCAAATGTTTTGTTGCTCAATAAGCATGCAGTATAGCAAAAACAAGCGAGACAAAAAAGTCATTGAGCAAAATTTTGAGTATGCAGCCAGTTGAATAGACAATAGCCACTGGTGTCGATAGCGCAAGAGTTTAGACGCATGGCTGTGATAAGGTAGGCATGGGTTCATGCCCGATTAGTGGAAGAAAAAGGATGCATTATGTACTCGAATAAAAACTGGAGAGTTGGTTGTATTTTTGTTCTATTTTCTGTTCTTTTCTTTTTTGCTTTTTTGCTTTAATTATAACTTCCTTTTGTTCTTTCTTTCTTCCTTCATCTTTTCTTTCTTTCTCTATTTCTGCTTCCTCTCATCTAATATATTAAATGTAAGTCACACTTGAGCGCAATGGTTAACAGCGCTCCTGTCTTCACATGTTTTAACGATCCTGAAACATGCATTAAACACTATCATGCTTAAGCCCCATGTCTGCAACTGTTTTTATGCTCGTTAAGCACGCAGTTTAGCTAAAAAATAAACTTAGCTAAGACAAAAAGTTATCAACAATATCTTTGCCTATGTAACGGGTTCAAAAAACAAAAGCAACAGGCGTCGCTAGCGCAAAGGTTTAGGCCTATGGCTGTGATACTGGGTACAGAGTTTCGAGCCCGACAATTGGAGAAAAAAGATAAATAATAAACTGGAATAAAAACTTTGGGATGTTTAAAATTGGTTGTCTTTTTCTTCCATTTTTCGTTTCTTTGCTTTGATTTGTTTTTTTTATATCTTCCTTCTTTTATCTTTATTCCATCAACTTTTTTTCTTTAATCATTTCTTCTCCCTCTCATCTAACATATTAACTGGCAGTCGCACTTGACCGCAATTGTTAACAGTGCTCCTATTTTCACATCTTTTGACGGTCCTTAGGTACGCAGCCTACAATACCATGCTTAAGTTACTGATCTGCAAATGTTTTTGTACGCATTAAGAATGTAGCTTAGCGAAAATGAGTGAGACAAAAAGCCATTGTCCAAAATATGGTCATGTTGAAATTTCACTAGCCGGCAGTAGGCATCCGTAGAGAAAGGGGTTAGACCTATGACCATTAAGTGAGGAACAAGAGATCGGGAACTAGTAGGGGCTGATAAAGACGCCTAATTTCCGAGCAAAACAAATTGCAAAGTTAGTTCTCTTTTTTCTGTTTTTTTTTCATTCCTCTTATTGTTTATTCATCTTTCTTTCCTCCCTTCTTTCTTCTTCTTTGTTTCGTTTTTTTTTTCATTTTCTCTCTCTCTCTATCTCTGTCTCTCTTTGTCTCCGTGCTTTTTTCTTTTTTTCTTTCCTTCTTCCTCTTTCTTTTCTCTCTTTATTTTCTTTTTTTTATTTTTCTCTCACTCCTTTTCTTGCTTTCTGTCTCCTTTCCTCTTTTTTGTCTTTCGTTTTCTATTACTTTGTTTTTTTACACTTGATTTTTTCCTCTTTCGCTCTTCCCGTCTTACTTTTTTTCTTTTTGTATTTCATTTCTTGTGTCTGTTCTTTTTCCGTTTTTTTTTTTGGTTTCTCTGCTTTTTTTCTTTTTCGCCTAATTTTTTTTTCAATTTTTTCTTTATCATCTTTCTTTGTTTTCTCACATTCTATTCTCTCCTTCTGTACTGTCTTTTTTTTCTGTTTTTTTTAATTTTTTTTCTTCGCTGTCTTTGTTTTTTATTTCTTTCTTCTTTGCTTGCCTTTTCTTTACTTGCGTTAATCCATGCATTATATGACTCGTTACACTGCCAAAATTTGCGGTCATAAAGCATGCCTCAATTGAAAAACAAGCGAGTCTAATCTGACCAATTATTTGCTTAAATGGCAAAAAATTGCTTATTTAGAACTTTGCACAAGGCATAGGAAACGTAAGGGATAAGACCAATAGTTGTTTAACGATTGCCAGGGGCTCGAATCCGAGTTTTGATTGAGAAGGGCGCATAATTCTTCGGATAAAAAAGGGCATATAGCGTTTATGTTTCTTTTGTCATGCCTTTCTCTTTCCTTGTGCACGCCTTTGAGCTTATAGAGCATGCTGCATAGCAAAACAGGCAATCATCATAGCCGATTACAAATATTTGGCTGAAAAGAAGGGTATTGGACCTAAGCAATAGGCACTGGTAGCGTAGGTGATGGAGTCAATGGCTTTTAGTCGTGGCGCATGTGTTCGAGTCCTAGTAGAGGCAGAAAAAGACGCATTTTTTCCTGAGCAAAAATCTGGAATTATTATTTTCTCTCGTTTTTCTTTCTTTTTGCTCTTTCTTTCTCCTTCTTTCCGGTCAATTTTAGGCTCCTAATCATGTTTTTCGCTCATTTAGCCAGCCGAATATCAAAAACAGGCAAGCCATTGACCAAAATACTGCTGACGTTGAAAGAGCAATAGACAAACGCAATAGGCACCGTAACGGATGAGAACTAGGATTGCTAAGCGAGAACATAGGATCGCACCCAAGTTGGTGCGGAAAATGGCTACTGTTTTGTTGGCCCTAAAAGGAAAAGAGTTAATTTTTGAGTTTCATCCACTTTTCTATCTTTTTTTCTTTCTCTTTTCTTCTTTAAATCCTTCTTGTCTTTCTATGCTAATCTTTTTTCTATCTATTCCTTCAAATGTAAGTCGTACTTGACGTCGAGTGCAATGAATAATTGGGCTCCTTACTTTAAATACTCTAACTGTCTTGAAAACTGCAACCGATTGATACAGATGGCCTTTAAGACAAGCTTTCCATTTTAAATAAACTTCTATTATCCATTAGTTTTTGCGTTTATTATGCAATCTGCTAAATATGAATAAGCGAGCCAAAACGCCAAGGAAGAAAATTTTGCGATATATAGAAAAAGCAACAGAAAAACTGATACGTATTGGTAGAGTAGGGGATATGGCCTATGGCTGTTAGGCTCAGGCATTGTGTCGCGCCCTAGTAGGTGCCAAAATTGCCGCAACATTCAAAAATAAATAAATGCTCTTTTCAATTCATTCCTCTCGTTTTTTCTTTCTTTCTGTTTTTTTTCCTTCCTTTCTTTTTATTTGCTTCTTTCTTCGTGATAACATATTCTTCTTTCTATCAAATTTTTTGCATTTCTGCACAACATCGCTCCTATCTTCACTTTCTTTATTGGTTCTTCAAGCTGCAGCCTATCATATTAAGTGGGTTTTAAGACGCCTTATACTACAATATCTGCGCTCTTCCTTTGGGTATAATTTTGTCTTGTAAAGCATTGCAAAATTAAGACAGCCAAACCGCCACTGACCAAAATTTTTCTGATATAGATTGATCAGCAGACATAAGCAAAAAACATTGGCATTCTAAGGCATAAAACCTATAGGGCATTGGTTTGAGTCCAATTATGGGATGAGAAGGGTGCATGACAATTTGTTCTTTTTCGTTTTTTCTATTTCCTCTTTTTCGCTTTTCTTCTTTAAGCTCCTACTTTGCGCATGTTCTTGCGTTCAAAGAGCATACCGCATCCAGGAAACAAGAGTGTCTTATAGCCGTTAACCTGAAATTTGATGATATAGAAGCGCAGAGACGTAAGCAATAGACATTTGTAGCGTTAGGTATAACACCAATGGCTTTAAGACGAGGAGCACTGATTTGCGCTGGTATTGTTGCCCAAAATAACTATCAATTGAGGCCCAGAATGACCAACAATTCTTATTTTTCATCTTTTACTGTGTTTCAAATTTTCTATCTATTTTTCTCTTTACTTCTCTCTTTTTAATCTTAAATTGGTTCAAATTTTTTCTCTACATTAATTATAATATAAAATCTATTTAACTATGCAAAATTTCCGTATCTTTGCACGTTTCAACGCTCCCTAAATTGCATCCTGGCGGAGTACATGCGTTCTGAGACGCGCTATACCATCATGTAGAAGCTTGTTATCTGGAAATTAATAGCGCTCTTTAAATATTGCGCTCGTTACAGCAAAGCCAAAATTGTCGCCTAACAAAATGTTGCTGATAAATAGGTTAATGGACGCAAACGTAAGCGTCGACAGCGTAAGCAGTAAGAGCTGTGGTTGTCAAACGAGGCATCGGCTCGAGCTCGATTCGGTACAAAACAGAAAACCTAAATTCTTTTTAACCTGTTCGGATATAAGTTTGAGATGCGGACCGGTTAGATTAGATTTACTTATTCGAACTAAAATGTTGCTATTGTTACTCCATCTGCATACCATCGGCTAAACCTTGTAAGATTAAATATTGATTTATTAGGACTCGTTTGACCCTGAGCAATTTTCGCCGTGCTACGAAGAAACGTGGGGAACGCTTACAAAATTGTGAAATTCATTTTCAATCTTTCGGAAGTAGAATGCATGCAAAATCTACTTACCATTTTAGCTAAACCATTTCAAAAGAGCTTCGTTAGTACCTAGGGTAATTTTGTGTAATTAAAGTTCACAGTGTGAGTTCAACTCAGGCGCATTAATATTGTGTTAAATTGAACAACTTAAGTGGATAGAATTTAATCTTGTAAATTGATTTAAGATCAAAATTATAATAGATTTATTGTTACAATTTCTCCCTTGAACGATGATTCAATCCCCGAAGTCCCTTTAAGAAAAGTTTCAACTGCTATTAAGAATTCATCTAAGAATATACTCAATTCCCAATAGCAATAAATCAGTTTCAAGTGACCAGGAGGATGCTAGCATTATTTCAGGTTATAAAACACATTTGGTTTTAAACAAAGACGAGATAAATATGCGTCCATACTTAATCAGCTATGAATTTTTTCCCCGAAAGCTTTTAATCCGGGTCTGATATTTGCAGAAATCTCCCTTGGAAGTTTTTCTAATTTGTCTAAACGTGAGTGAAACTAGGTTATTGACTTTTCCTCGTGGAGGACAGATAAAAATGATAATTGAGGATTTTTTTGAATTTTTTTATGCTTGTAAAAGTTTCTCAATAATTGAGGGATAGTTATGAAATGATCAATCGTGAAGGTAAATTTACAACAGACATCTCTGAAATAAAACAAAAACAAATGTAAATGACTTTTTTTTCATGAATACATTAATTTCCGAAAAAAAATCAAATAGATGCATAACGGTTTTAGAAGTTTATGAAGCCCATTAAGTTCACGAGAAAGAAAAGTAAAAAGACATTTGGAGGAAATCTCATTTGAAGAAAAGAAAATTTTGAGGGAAAAGTCAAATAGATGCATAACACTTTCAGAAGTTTGTGGAGCTCATTTAACTTTTGAGACCGGCATCTAAAATGACAGGTGAGGGATATTTCCGAAAATCAAATAATTTCACAAAATCAAATGTTTCCAAAAAATCAAACAGATGCTCTACGGCTAAAAATGTTTTTGAAGCTCATTATATCTATGGGAAAAACAAGAAAAAAGACAGTTGAGGGAAATTTCTGATAAAAAATCAAATAGATGGGGGATATTTTAGAAAAAAAATCAAATTGATGCATAACGATTTAAGAGCCTCATGAAGCTCATTAAGTTTATTAGACAGACAAGTAAAATGATAGGTAAGGGATCCTTCTAAACAAAGATCAAAAACATGAGGAAATTTTCGTGAAATTTTTAATTAGGAGTATTACGTAGACGTATATAAAGCTTTATGAAGTTTGTGCAAATTGTTTTAGAAGTTTATCAAGCTCAAAAATATAAAATTGTTACTAGTTTTTCAGTCTTTTGAGTTTCGAAGAAGTTCCTTTTGTAAAATGCTGGAATTATTGTTAGATCAGAACTGTTTTGCCAGTCAGGACAAGCGTGCTGTTGCTCTTTTCCCAGTGTTGTTTGTTGTGTTTGTTTGCTATATTCAAAAACATTAAACCATTAAAAGCAATAACAACTTTCCTTGAAAAAAAGATTTAAAATGTCAAAAACAATGACATTAAACGTCAAAATTGAATACAGAACCTGTGGTATTGCGATACAAAAAAGTCCTTTATATTGAAGGCAATGATATTAATATTACTAAGCGTGAATTTCAAAAACCTTGAGGGTGGAATTTAATTGAAGAGCGTCGTAGAATGTAACTACTCTATATGTATTCTGATTATAACTTACGTTGAGACCGTGAATCTCTTTGTTATGCTTATGTTTCCTGCGGCTTATTTTTTTCAAAAAGCGGCAATTATTTTTAAAGTAGGCGTTATTCAAAAGAGTTAATTAAGAATGCATGTATTAAGATTTATTGAGAGATTCACTTTCTGATGAATGCAAATTTGCCCTATAATGTTAGGGTCAAACAATAACTAATAAATGCGCTCATCGAAATTTAAATTACAGGGGCTTGTTGAGGTGTCCGTAAAAGTTGCTTACAATTGTAAGAGTCGTTGCATACGCAGGAAAATTTTCTAAATATTGAGAGTGAAAAGATGCAAAACAACGAAAAAATCTATCACACAAATATTTTCTACAATTTGCAATCTTATATTATAGTGAAATAAGAACTGCTGTAAACATACATTACATTACACCGCAAAGGTATACCACAAAATTTCCGCTATAGTAAAAATCGATCAAAGATCAGATACATAAAATGAACGAAATTACGAGACATCCTTTGCATCTTACTTTTTGGAAAAGCGCTTCCGCCAATTTTGCGAAATAAGAGAAATTTCAAATCGTAAAATAGGTTCAAGTCTTGTAGCATATTTCCGCTCATTTTAGGTATCTATTATTTGCATTAAAAGTATCTCTAATCCTCAACTAAGCCTAAATAAAAGCGCGCATTTTGAGCATGCAAAATTGAATTTTACACTGTAATAAGAACATTATGAAAGATTTAATTGGAACTTTGAAGCTTTAAAGCGATTTAAATACAAACAAGTTTAAAGACAAAGCCGAAAAACCGAGTCATCGTTTTTTTCCGAAAAATCCCTCGCACAAAAAAGGCTTGTATATCAATGTAAGACTGGCAAGCTCAGGGGCACTATAAGTAGGGGCACTGATGTAGAAACCAAGCGGTTTTTGTAAACCAGGAAGGGAAAATCGACTGGAAATCCAACAAATATCATCAAAAAATTTTGAAGGATTTTAAGAAAAAACCAGGTTTATTTTTTTTCGTTTTTTAACTCACTGAACAATAAACTTAGCTGCAAACTTATCAAAATATTTATTAAAATTTTTTAATAATGTTTTTATTTTTGTGGTGCTCAATTTTTACTGTATTGTCTCCTGGAAGACAATTTTTCAATTTCCTCCAAATTTTCTCAAAATTCGTCTCTTATTTAAAAATTATGATGTGACCATATGCGTCAAGGAATTGTAAACTGTTGCGCACACTATTTTCATAGTATCTCCTATTCATATGGTTTGTATTAAACCAATCATTTTTGCTCTGGGGTCGATACTTGAAAAATTGGGACATAAGAAATGTAAATTTCGGAAACACAAAAAATTCGTATGTTTTTGATGTAAAATGTCTCCTTTTTTCTCGACTAATGGTTCAACGCGGTTCAAAGTGATAAGAGAAACGTGTGTCACGCTAAATTTGGCTATTATTTAAAGAAATTTAAGATAAGTTATATATAAAGTCAAGTTTTGCAATTTCGCCAAATGTTTCTCTAAATTCGTTTCGTATTTCAAAAAAAGTATGTAACCCCATGGGTCAAGGAGTTGTTAAATGTTGCTCCTGCAATTTTCGTAGTACCCCTATACATATACATTGTATTAAAATAAAAATTTTTGCCCTGGGGGTCGATGCTTGAAAATTTCGTACATTAGAAAGTAATGTACAAAAACGCAAAAATTAATTCTGTTTTTTATGTAAATTGCCTTCTTAATTCTCGACTATTGGGTCTAGGTGGTTCACACTGAAAAAACAAACGTCAGGCTCACTAACGTTGGTCATGATGTAAAAGATTCAAGATTAGTGTTATATAAAGTCAAGTTATGCAATTTCGTCAAATGTTTCTCTAAAGTCGTTTCGTATTTCAAAAATATGATGTAACCCCATGGGCCAAGGAGTCGTTCAATGCTGCTCATACCATTTTCGTAGTATCTCCTATTCATAGCTATTGTTTTGTACCAAAAAGTTTTGCTCTGGTGTCAATACTTGAAAAATTGGTACATTAGAAAAATAATGTTTGGAATAAATGTTTAGAATTTTTCTGTTTTTTATGTAAAATGCCTTCTTACTTCTCGAATATTGGTTGTAGGCATTTCAAATTGATAAGAGAAATGTAGTTTAGGCTAAATTTAGCTATGATGTACAGAAATTTTTGATCAGTGTAATAAAATTTATGTTTCGAAATTTCGTCAAATGTTTCTCTATAGTCGTTTCGTATTTGAATAAAATGATTTAACCCCATGGTTCACCAAAGATTTGGTATTCAATGACGGCTTTTGTATCACCAACGTACTACTGGTATTCAATGATCATCGTATATAAACAAAAAAGTGCTTTCCTGAGCGAAGAACAACGGGAAATGCTCCATAGTATGCTGCGGTTTCATCAGTCTTGATTAGTCTGTTTGGTATTGCGCTGTTCATTTTGCTTCCCATGTGTACTTCATTAAAAAACAAAAATAACTGAAAACTAATGATGCTCAAATTTTCTTGACTTGGAAAAGTAATTCCTTCACATTTCCCCATCAAAATTTCCACTGAGTTATAAGTTCTCGTCATGATAGACATTTCCTCCCCTTTGTACAGACGAAAGATCACATTGTCTTCGGCAGCCCTTTTCTGGGTGTCTTTGTACCCTTTTAAACTATATGCTATCTTGTCTTCATTTACGAAATGATCAATTTTTGCAGGGAAATGATCTCACTGAGAGCTACTCTCCAGTCACCAGCGAGTTGATAAAGTTTCAAAATGAAATAAGTGTGTTAGAATAAAAGTTTCCTTTGATGCAGACAAATTAGCTGGCAGTCTATAGGTCTGGTTTAAAAAAATTATCTTTAATTTCTTCTATGTTTGCATCAATAAGTGAAAACGATGGTATAAAAGAGGTTGGTAAATTTTATACCTAAAAAATTTTGTGGGGGAACGATTGTTTATATCCTTTTCTGAAGGCTTCGTCCTTCTTGACAATTCTAACAAAATCTCCGGCGTATAATTTAGTTCTCTGAACTTGCTTTTTTGAGCGCTCAAAGAGATATATCATGGAAAATCCGTCTTATTGACTTCATTTGGAACAAGTTTGGTTTCTCGGTTGACCCGTGAATTAATTGTTTTCACAAATTGCTCCAGTTTATCTATGTAGTAGTATATCCACTTTTCTTCAAGGTATTTGTAGATAATGTTTAATCGAATGTTCCGCTTTGAAAATGCAGACTGTTTTTCAATAAAAGTGCTGTATAATTGAATTCCTCATTTGTTACATAAGGTTTTGAAGGCTCCAAGAAACTTTGTACCATCATCAACCCATACTTTTTGTGGTTGCTTGCTTTTTAAAAATATTTTAAAGGCCGAAGCAGTCTCCGTTGCATACTTTGTTTTTAAGGGCTCCACATGAAGGTATCTGGAAAGACAATCGACTGGAAACAATAAAATTTAACATTCTTGTTATGTTTTGCTAGTTTGTTCACATAAGCCATGTCAACGCAACAAATTTCATTTATGTGTTTTACAATTATTTTAAACCTAGGAAATCGTAAATGAATTGGACGATATTTTTTCTAAAAGATGGCTGGGTTTCCAAATAACATATTGCCTTGGATATATAATCGCGCTGAGTTTCCAAACGATTTTTTCCCAGAAGAGGTAAGACCATTTTTGCTGTCTGGCAATTTTTTTGTCGTGTTTTTTAATGCTCGTTTTTGTTTGGTTACTGCTTTCTGATTGTCCTAGCGTACTTGAAGAATCTATTCTTTGCTTTCAGTTGCTTCCAAGATCTGTTTGACAGAGGTAATCGAAATTGAATGAGGTAGAAGTTCGAGAGCTAAAAACGTTCTAGTGTTTATTTGAAAATCAATTTGTTTTGTTGACTGTTTTGTGTTATACCAAAAAACAAAGTGATTGGTTATCAGAAAGAATGAAACCTTTTAAGCCAAGTGGTTGGTTATGAATATGAATGATACCACCTGGATCTCCAATGGATACTGTCGGCAATTTTAATATCTTGTTGAGAATGATTTATGCTCTTCTGGTTTTGTTTTTATCACTCCCAAATCTCTCTTTATTCACTGAAATGTTTTATTTGTACTTTTTGAGAATAGAATCGATTTCACTGTCATTACTCATGGACTCTTCTTTTTCCTCATGATGTGTTTCAACACATATGCTTGGCTCTGTCTGGACTGCTCCATCCTCTTTTTCACGTTTTTCAGTTTTTTGCAATTTGGTTCTTTGAATGAGGGACAGTTGCGTGGTTTTCTGTTTGTAGACAAGATTATCAAAAATTTCAATTTTTACTGGTTGTGTTGACAAGAACATTCTTTTGGGCATTAAAAAAAACCTTCAGTATGCTTTATCAGCTCCTAAGATGAAGGTAACATGAGTGAACAATACCTGTAAGAAGAACCGTGTTTTTAGCAAAAATCTGCCTTTTATTTTTTAAAATTGTTAGTTTAGATAAAAGATTTTTAAACGAATTTTTATGGGCTTGTACCAAGGTTTTTTATTTGAAACTTTTTTATTAAAACTATAAAACTATTTGGTGCCGACTTGATAAAATCTTTTGATTTTATGTCCGATGTATTTAACATCAGCCGCAGCCTTTCTCTCTTTGACTTTTCCCTCTCATTAATTAGGTTGGTTATAACAGCTTTACTGGGGGAAGGTAGAAAACGGATGGTCCTAGTGGAACAATATTGGAGCTGTAACGTAGAACGTCTGATGTTTTTGGATCCAGATTGACCAGTAAATGACCAAAGGGTTCTTTGGTTGCTAGCTTGTAGCTGTCTTTCAAATATTGCGTGCTATTCAGTTGTCAACCAATTAAAACAATCTGTTGAATATCACAGGGTGATTGAAGTAAAATGATGTATGTTATATAGAGATCAATAGTTCGTGACCAATTACTTTGTTGATATAAATTGTGTTTTACGTAAATTACAATAATGTCTTTTGTCACGTCCTGCTGCAGCCAATTTCAAAAAATGTTGTCGTTGAAAATTTCTGCACATGAATCGTCAAACAACAACAGACGAGCTCCGATATCATGTCGAAGCTTGAAAATTTGTAAACTGTTTGTTTAATTTTGCTTCCAGTGACTTAAATTTGTGTTGTTAAATTTGGTAGAAAGAAAAAATCGGGAAAAATTTTGGAGAAAAATTGTATTCGAGCAACACTCTGAAAATTAGCTCTGTCTTTCAGCAACATAACGGACCGCGAAAGTAATGACGTAGATCGCATTTACTCTGAATAGAATTGACTGTTCCTTGTTATTTTCAATTCCTTGTCTTGTTTCAGCTGGAAGGCCCTATTTGGTCAGTGATATCAGAGCTGGTACTGAACGCATGGGCATAGGTAAAGGGGTTAGTTTCAGCTTCCGAATTTCCTCTTCCAAAGACATAGCACAATTGTAAGTACTCCAAAAGGGAAAGGTAATTATTGAAAGCCTCTATTTCAATTCCAGTACAGACAATTGGCTGTGTGCTCAATACAGTTTGAAAACAGTGTTTTTTCTTGTCGGCTAGTGCAGCTTAATAAATGTAAAGTACAAATTAGTGTCTCGTGAAAAAATTTCAAATTTTCAACTTCTGGACATAGTAAAGTCTCTAGATTGATAAGGTCTTTCTTGAGAAGTTTCTGCAGCGTTTTAGTTTTTTTTGTTCCTTTCGCACAAAAAGTTGCTAAGGAAAATGTAAATGCTATGCTATCAAAAATTTGTTGCAAAACAACCTTATGAGTAGTCTCCACTCTCCACAATTCAAATCGTGGAGATATTTTGACACACAACTGTATGATCGTCTCTCACTCATAGAGAGTATGTTGAATGAAGTTAGGGGGTGAAAATGACACAGTATCGCAATAATTTTTTGTCGGAACAGCTAGTTCTTTGATAATAAAACCAGACTGTTGTTGTTGAAAGCCTTCAAAGTAAAGAACAACTGGTCATGATATCAACATTCCATCAAACTGAAAAAATTGGTTTTAAAAGTTTTTATATAAAGGCAGAAGACAAGCCCTTTCACGTTACCAAGGTACTCGTTTGTCAACAATGGACAGGGCAGGAAATACGAATTGCCCGGCCCTTTTTCATTATACTCAAAGACAAAATCTGAAGCGTCGTGAAGAATAGCATGCAACATCCAAATTTTGTAAGACTTGGATTACTTGTTCAGCGAAAAGTTAACTGTCCAATCAGTCCAACATAGTAGGGTCTCATTTTCATCGCAATACCCAAATAAAGACCAGGAT
>NW_027453544.1:0-14195 GCF_964194025.1 Convolutriloba macropyga | reverse complement strand
CCTCCCCATCAACTACCTACCACCCACCGCCCCCGCACCCCCCAACTTACCCCCTTCCTACCCCTACCTCCTCCCTTGACTAGTTAAACCCAACTCCCCCCACTACCCCAGCACTACCCACCTCGCCAACTTATCTCCCCACCCACTCACCTACCTACCCCCACCACCTACCTACCCCCGCCCCAACATACCACCCCCCCCCCCCCCCCACCTACCCTTACCCCCAAACTACCCACTCCCTTCACCTAACTACCTCCACTTATCCCCCCACCCAACTACCCCAGCACTACCCACATCCCCAGCCTATTTACCCCTCACCCACCCACCTACCCCCCCCCCATCCCAACCACCTATGTACCCCCCACCGCACCCACATCCCCTCCCCCAACTTACTCCCCACCTACCCCTACCCCCTCCCTTCACCTAGCTACTACCACCCCCCCCCCCCCAACTACTCAAGCACTACCCACATCGCACACCTATCTACCCACCCACCCACCTACCTACCCCCCCGTCCCCCGCAACCGCCCCAACTTACCCCTCCCCCACCTACCCCCCAAATTACCCCCTCCCTTCACCTTTTAACGGCACTTAACCCCCCCCCCCCCCCAACTACCCCAGCACTACCCACCTCCCCAACATATCTACCCACCCACCCCACCTAGCTCCCCCTGCACCTAAAACATTGTCGGCATTTTTAAAACACTTTAATGTGGTTTGTTGGGCTACTTTTGATTTTGTTTTCTCTTGTCTATTTTGATGTTTTGATTTTGGTAAGTTTAGGTTAGAGATTATAATGAACGACGATTCGAGTCGTTTCCGGTATTCTACCGGCTATATGTTTTTTATGCAGAAAGAAAGTTTAGTTCATGACTTCAATTTTGACTTCTTTCTATTCGATCTTTTAACTCTATTTTTGATTGTTAACTTCTGTTTTCGAACATTGGCCTTGAACAATAGCTTAGTTTGTAATGTACAGCAATTGGTAACAGTCTGTATTTCAAGTTGAACAGGTCAGTTTGAGAAAATTTGATCCCATTTAACTACCTAACCCCCCCCCAACGTACCTCCCCCCCCCCCAACGTGCCTACCCCCTCTCCTCAAACCCAACGTACCTACCCACCACCCCCCCCCCCTCGTACCTACCTACCCCCCCACAACGAACCTACCTCCCACCCCACCTACCTACACTCCCCACCACCACCTACCTGCCGCCACCTACCAACCCCGACCTCCACCCCCACCAGCAACTACTCAGAGCCCAGAATTGAAAAAATTTTAACGCTTTTTGTTTTGTTGATCTACTATTTTTGTTATTTCTGGTGTTTTTTTTGATATTCTGATTTTGTCCATGTTAGGGTAGAGATTAATTTGCACGACGATTCGAGTCGTTTCCGGTATTCTAGCGGCTATTTTGTTTTTTATGCAGAAAGAAAGTTTAGTTCATGACTTCAATTTTGACTTCTTTCTATTCGATCTTTTAACTCTATTTTTGATTGTTAACTTCTGTTTTCGAACATTGGCCTTGAACAATAGCTTAGTTTGTAATGTACAGCAATTGGTAACAGTCTGTATTTCAAGTTGAACAGGTCAGTTTGAGAAAATTTGATCCCATTTAACTACCTAACCCCCCCCCCAACGTACCTCCCCCCCCCAACGTGCCTACCCCCTCTCCTCAAACCCAACGTACCTACCCCCCACCCCCCCCCCCCCCCCTCGTACCTACCTACCCCCCCACAACGATCCTACCTCCCACCCCACCTACCTACACTCCCCACCACCACCTACCTGCCGCCACCTACCAACCCCGACCTCCACCCCCACAAGCAACTACTCAGAGCCCAGAATTGAAAAAATTTTAACGCTTTTTGTTTTGTTGATCTACTATTTTTGTTATTTCTGGTGTTTTTTTTGATATTCTGATTTTGTCCATGTTAGGGTAGAGATTAATTTGCACGACGATTCGAGTCGTTTCCGGTATTCTAGCGGCTATTTTGTTTTTAGCAGAAAGCAAGTTTGTTCATGACTTGAACTTTGACGTCTTTTTGTTCGAGCTTTTACCTCTGTTTTTGATTGTTAACTTCTGTTTTCGAACATTGGACTTTAACAGTAGCTTTGTTTGTAATGGATAGTAATTAGGAACTGCTGGTAATATTCAAGGTGAAAAGGTCATTTTTAGATTTTTGTTCCTATATAAGTCACCTCTAACTACCCCGCACAAACAGCCCCCCTCCCAGCCACCACCTATCTACCCCCCCCCCACGAAAAACTACCTACCCCCCACTGCCCCCGCACCCCCAACTTACCCCCTTCCAAGCCCTACCTCCTCCCTTGACTAGTTACCCCCAACTACCCCCCCCCCCCCCCCACTACCCCAGCACTACTCACCTCCCCAACCTAACTACCCACCCAACCACCTACCTACGCCCACCACCTACCTACCCCCGCCCCAACTTACCCCCCCCCCACCTACCCCTAACCACCAAACTGTCTCCCTTCACCTAATTACCCCCACCTACCCCCTCCCCCCCCCCTCAACTACCCCAGCACTACCCACCCCCTCTAACCTGTCTACCCACCCAACCCACATAGCTCCCCCGCACCTAAAAATTGTCGGCATTTTTAAAACACTTTAATGTGGTTTGTTGCGCTACTTTTGCTTTTTTCTCGTGGCTATTTTGATATTATATTCTGATTTCGGTAGGGTTAGGTTAGAGAATATAATGCACGACCATTCGAGTCGCTTCCGGTATTCTACCGTCTATGTTTTTTTTAGCAGAAAGCAACTTTGTTCATGACTTAAATTTTGACTTCTTTCTGCTCGAGCATTTACCTCCGTTTCTGATTGTTGACTTCTGTTTTCGAACATTGGACTTTAACAATAGCTTCGTTTGTAATGTACAGCAATGGGTAACAGTCTGTAATTCAAGGTGAAGAGGTCAGTTTGAGAAAATTTGATCCCATTTAACTACCTAACCCCCCCAACGTACCTACCCCCTCTACCCAACCCCAACGTACCTACTTCCCACTCCCCTCCTCGTACCTTACTGAATAAAAATTAGGGGCTGCTGGTAATGTTCAAGTTGAAGAGGTCTTTTTGAGATTTTTTGTTCCTTTATAAGTCATACCTAATTATCTAAACTACACCGTACAAACACCCCCGTCACCTATCTACCCCCAACAGCTACCTACCCCCCCCCACCGCCCCCGCACCCCCAACTTACCCCATACCTACCGCTACTTCCTCCCTTGCCTAGCTAACCCCACCTACCCCCCCCCCCCCCCCCCCCCCCCTCCCCCACTACCCCAGCACTACCCACCTCCCCAACCTATCTAGCCATCCACCCACCTCGCTCCCCCCGCATCTAAAAAATTGTGGGCACTTTTAAAACACTTTAATGTGGTTTTTTGGACTTCTTTTGTTTTTTTTCTCTTGTTTATTTTAATTTTCTGATTTCCGTAAGGTTAGGTTAGAGATTATAATGCACGACGATTCGAGTCGTTTCCGGTATTCTACCTGCTATGTTTTTTAATGCGATTTTTCGCATGACCGGTTTTTCGTCTCACGTTTTTGACTTTTTGTCCTCAAAAATGGGATAAACACGTAGCTTGGGCAGCGGGCATTAAGTGCTCTTAGAGCCTTTCAGCTCTGTCTCCAACTGTTTTGGAGACTTATACTTATTTTGTGAAGGCCGGTTCTTGGAGGTTGACGACACCCCCATTTTGACCACCCCTGTTGCCCCCAACCCCCCGCGTAGTGGTCCCCACCCCACTGTTGCCCACCCCTTGCTCACTCTCCATCAGCTCCCTGGTTCCCCCCCCCCCCCGGTGGCTACTGAGGATCAACCGATCGCTAAAAACACGCAATTTTATACTAATTTTAACAATTTTTTTCTATCTTTTTGAAAATTTTTTGGTCAGTTTTTGTGTTTTTCAATCCTAGGTGTCAAGGAAACCACCTTTAGGTTTTTATATTAGGGTACTGCATAATTTCTAGCCGTAGTGGAATAGTTTCAACATTTTAACATCACGAATTTTGGAATTTTTTGACAAAACGTGCAAATTTTTGATAATTTTTTGTCATTTTTTTTCACTATTTTGTTTCCAGTCGCAGGGGGCAGAAAACGTCATCAAGCGTTCGATATTAGGCTACTGAAAACTTTTATTTGCCATGGCCCGATATTTTTTAATATGACAAATTTTAGCAATTTTTTTATAATAAAATTTGCATTTTTTTCTAGTTTTTTTTGAAAATTATTGTCCGTCTTTAGGTTTTCTCCCAACTAAAGAGCCGAGATCCTTCTCTAGGGTCTCTAGGGTTTGAAATTACGCTACTGTATGGTTTTTAAATGTAATGGGTAGTTTTTCATGATTTTAACACCACGAATTTTGGCATTTTTTTGACAAAAAAGTGCAAAACTAATCATTTTTTGTTGACATTTATGTTTCATTATCCTCTTCTTTTCAGACGCAGGGGCCAGTAAACGTCCTGAAGGGTTGAATAATAAGTTACAGAAAAAAAATTTGTTGCCATGGAATAGCTTTCAATTTTTAAATATGACAAAAATTTTCTTTTTTTTATGGAACTTGCTCTTTTTTCAAGTTTTTTGATAATTTTTGTCGGTTTTTAGATTTCTCCGTCCTCACGAGCCTTTAAACCTCCTCTAGAGACTGATTATAGTTTACTGCATAGCTTCTAGATATAGTGGAATGTTTTTCAAGAATTTAATTTCAGCTATATTAAAAAATTTGCAATTTTTACAATTTTTTGAATCTTTTTCAATTTTTCTTCGTTTTTCCGGCACCATGATCCTAGGGACCTCCTCCAAGACTTCATGATAAGCTCTCTCGTAGTTTATAGAGTTGTTGAAATGGTTATAAATATTTTATTGACTCCAGCTTTAGCACTTTTTTTTGTTAAAATTGAATTTTTTTCTTGAAATTCTTGGTAAATTGTTATAATGTTTCAAGTCTTTTGGATGCATGACTTAACAGGCATTTTTAGGAAATCATTGTTAATTGCCCTCAAAAGCAAATTGCATTAAATATATTAATCCTGTATGTCTCTTTTCTGCAATTTCTCGCGTGGCCGGTTTTTCGTCTGACCCATTTGACTTTCGTCTTGAGAAACGTGATAAAGAGATAGCGCCCAGTTTGCATTAGGTTCTCCTAGAGTCATTCAGCCCACTAGTGTTCAAGTATGCTATTAACAGAAACTGTTTTGGAGACTTATTCTGTGAAGGGCGGTTCGTAGAAATTGATCCCACACCCCACCCACCCAGCGCCCCCACATCAGTCCCCCAACCCACTTTTGCACCAATTTTGCAGTGAAACTATTTAAAGCTGTAAATAGTGATTTTGGATAGCCTCTTGAGACAATCAAGTGGTTTTGAAGATTTTAATATTTTGAACTTTAGCAAAAATTTGTTAATATTTGCAATTGTTTTTAAAATTTTTGAGTATTTTTGTCTTTTTCTGATTTTAACGACCATTAATGGCCAACAAAGTTTTCCAAGTCTGCAGATGGGTTAATTGAAATAACTGCAGCGAGAAAAAAGTAGTTTTGAACTTTTTCAATGCGAAATCTGGAAGCTTCCCTTATAAGTTTTGCATTTTGCAAATTTTTAAAATAAGTTTTTTTTTATTTGTTTACTAACAAAGCCAGAAAACTGAAAGTTGCAGAATCGAATCAAGCTAACGCTAGCTTCAGTAATCCGTGGGTAGCTGCTGACGAAGCCAACCACTCACTGGTTGTTCGAGAGCAATTCACCCAACGTTAGTCGGTTATGATTATTTTTGTAGGCTTTTAAAAAACGTATATAGAAATATTGGAGTTTTTTCTGGTAGGAGTTACTGATACAATCAATTTGTTTAAAATCACTGCTTTCTCTATTTTAAAATTGTTGCATAAAAGCAATTAATATCACTTAATATCCAAGATCATACAAAGAACTAACGCTCAGAGAAGACCATGTTTATTAAATTGTTTTTATAATGAAACTCAAACTCAGTTATGTAGAATGAGATTGTTTTTTCACATACGCAAATAGATTCATAATAGTTTTGAATATACAGATGAAGGTTTTGTTTTTCTTAGTTTCTGAAATCAAATTTGCAAAAAATTCCTCGTTAACAGTTTTTGCCTATTTTTTTATGCCTGCTTTTTATGCTTATTTAATGGCGTGATAGCTGGAGAGGTAATGTGTGTGATTCACACGCTCATGATGGAGAGTTCAATCCTCTGCCTCCGTGAGGCTGTCTGTGTAAGGATGAGCTCTTACTTATCCATAGCTGCAGGATGACCATAGCCTGACCAATGTTTGCTGCAATAATGGTACCACGTGAAAGTTTCAGACGCAAAAAAAAGTGGCCATAGTCACCAAAAAAAGAGCAATGCTGCTCATAAAAAATAACAGTCTGAAACATGGGAATAATAAGAAAAAGGGCAGCTCAGAACAGGCCGCAGTAGCCTAATACTGTTCCGCTGCAATTACGCAGGAACCAAAAAAAAAACTTTTTTAATCGTTTGACATTTCGATCACTTTTTTCGTTTTACAATAGTCACAATTTTCACATTTGGTTTCTGATTTACCTCAATTACTGTCTGGCCTGAATAGAATTTCGAAATCTTTTAGGAAGTTTACATGAATACGTTTAAGTTCAAAGAAAGAAATCAAAGAATTGGAATAAACCAATAAAGCACGGGTACAAGGCTTAACGTTTATAAACTTGAATCAGCGCGCTAAACTATGAGTGTTCTTTAAAATAAACTAATAACGGATACTGGTATTAAGCTCATTGTTCTCCTAATCAGAGGCTGAGATCACCATATTCACTGAATTTATTGAAGATGCAAAACAAGTGAAAAACTTTTTGACACTGAAAAAAAAAAGGCTAGCGTCGATTTTGTCTCTTTCTCTGTCTAAGTGTAAGAATCTCAAATTCGGTCACTGAGGCCGCTATTTTCCTGCAACTTGCCAACTAAGTTTATTTAATTAAGCCTTGCTATGAATCAGTCACTTGAACGTTTTTTTAGAACAAAAACAATTTTATATCTTTAGGCACGCATTTTATAGAACTGTGTTAGTTTTGCATTATTCCACTATGTAGAGTCCAAGATGTCGGTCAGCTAAAAGATATACCCTGAGGAAAGGTTTGAAAAAAACCTTATTTACACCATTAACTTAACCGCAAGGGTTTTAAAGAAATGAAAATCTTTGTAGAATATGACGCTTCTAGTGTAATCCGTCCATTTTTCCATTCTCATTGGATAAAAAGCGTTCGATTGCGTTCGGTGTCATTGGATATTGATCCGTTGAAATGATGATCAAAGTATACTGGGTTGAAAGCAAGATGTTCTTGATGTTTGGGGATGTAAACAGATTAATCTGATGATAGCTCAACTCAATTTCTTGTCCCTTAAACATCATCAATAAAAACTTTGAATTTCAGTAAGTTTTATCTCTTGTGGTCAACTCGAGCATTAATATAAATGTTTTACTTAATCATGGTCGAGAATCTCCATTGAGAAGCCAAAATTCTTTCTTCTTTCAGGTTGATTCTAATCCGACAAGGTGTGAACATGAAGGAGATTGTGAACTTTACGTGGAAATGTGTTGATTTCGAAGTGAGATTGTACAAAGGAGGTCCCCCTGTTCCAACTTTCATAATCAAACGGTGGAAAGATGCGGAAATATTTGAAGCATGAACGCATCTTCGCCTTTCTTAAGTTTGCAGAACAGTAAAATTATTGCGACGTTGTTTTGATATATTTCTCGATGTACTCGCTCTCATTTATGATAAAAATGACGAATGGGAAGTTCAGGGCGCCTACAATTCGCTTATTTTCCCACTATACCCCCTCACAAGCGTAGTGGTCATATAGCGTGTACACCCTTTTCGTTAGAATATACAATAACTGGGGCCTATAATTTCGTGGTGGTGTTGGTGGGGGGGGGCTATAATGGGAAAGACCCCAATTTGCTAATGACTCACCCGGAGTCGGGATCATTTAAAATTCAGCGTTGAATCAGGAAAAAAACATGCTTTATTTTTATGATGACAGTATCAAGATCATGGTAATTTATACCATGAAAAGGGTAACTTTCAGCAATCATTTATGCAGTTGATATGTACATGATGACTTTTATTCATGCGCATGTTAATTAACATCCTGTTTTCAATATGTGCATACATGTAATTAAGTCTGTCTTTAAGCTACTCAGAATGCGTAACACCCACGCTAATCGTTATTTGAAGGACGCCGCCACTCTTTGATCTCATTCTAGCGCGCTGCAATTAAATGCCTCTCTGCAAAATGCGCTCTGCTAGTTATGCCTCTCTGCAAATAATGCCTCTCTGCAAATAATGCCTCTCTGCAAATGCCCTCTGCTAGTTATGCTTCTCTGCATAAATAATGCCTCTGTGCAAATCATGCTTTTACGATGTACAAAATATCTTCAAGACAAAAGTTAATTCATGAATATATTGGATAAATAAATAAGGAGATAGTATATATAAATAAATATTGGAAAATAAGGAGTTAAAGGATATAAGGAGTTAATTAAATAGTTTTGATTCTCAGTTTTGCTACTCTTCACTGTCGACCTCCGGCTAACCTTCCGCAGCTTGTGTTGAGTCTTGCACAGCTTCCATGTATGATGGATCACACTTTTCCATCGTCCTCCGACCTCCACAAATTTGCATGGCTGCCAGGAGGAGGCGTTATAAATGCCATCACCGACCTCCGAATGCTGAATTGAATTGATTGAATGTAGAATTGATTGCGCATGTAGAATTGATTGCGAATGCTGAATTGCAAATGCTGAATTGATTGCGAATGCTGAATTGATTGCGAATGCTGAATTGATTGCGAATGCTGAATTGATTGCGAATGCTGAATTGAATTGATTGAATGCTGACTGACAAGGCTGAAACGAATGCACAATTAGGAAAACAACCGACTAACGTGCAGGGGAGGTGGGGGGTAACTAGATCGGGGACGGGGTTATTACTGGTGGTGGTGGTGGGTGGGGGGGGGTAACTGGATGGGGGGTAACTGGATCGGGGGGGGAATGGGTTGTTAATCTCTGTTGCTGGGTCGTGGGGGGGGGTGATCCGAACATTGTTTTGGACACCAAATCGACAATTTTAGTCAAATTGTGCACATTTTTGGTGCACAGGCTCCACTTTAGCCCTAATTGGGGATGAAATAAAAAAATTGGACTGAGCGAACCATTTTGGTTAAGTTTATACCTTTTTCAAAAAAAGTATCCGCGCTCGATGAGGCTTAACTTTTTCGATCACCGAACATTGTTTTGGACACCAAATCGTCAATTTTAGTCCAAATGAGCTCATTTTTGGTGGGCACGCTTCACTTTAGCCATAATTGAGGATGAAATAAAAAAATTGGACTGAGCGAACCATTTTGGACAAGTTTTTGCCTTTTTCCAAAAAAAGTATCCGAACTTTTTCGATCACCGAACATTGTTTTGGACACCAAATCGCCAATTTTAGTCAAATTGCGCACATTTTTGGTGGACACGCTCCACTTTAGCCCTAATTGGGGATGAAATAAAAAAATTGGACTGAGCGAACCATTTTGGTTAAGTTTTTACCTTTTTCAAAAAAAAGTATCCGCGCTCGATGAGGCTTAACTTTTTCGATCACCGAACATTGTTTTGGACACCAAATCGTCAATTTTAGTCCAAATGTGCTCATTTTTGGTGGGTACGCTTCACTTTAGCCATAATTGAGGATGAAATAAAAAAAATGGACTGAGCGAACCGTTTTGGACAAGTTGTTACCTTTTTCCAAAAAAAGTATCCGAACTTTTTCGATCACCGAACATTGTTTTGGACACCAAATCGCCAATTTTAGTCAAATTGCGCACATTTTTGGTGGACACGCTCCACTTTAGCCACAATTGGGGATGAAATAAAAAAATTGGACTGAGCGAACCATTTTGGTTAAGTTTTTACCTTTTTCAAAAAAAAGTATCCGCGCTCGATGAGGCTTAACTTTTTCGATCACCGAACATTGTTTTGGACACCAAATCGTCAATTTTAGTCCAATGGTGCTCATTTTTGGTGGGCACGCTTCACTTTAGCCATAATTGAGGATGAAATAAAAAAAATGGACTGAACGAACCGTTTTGGACAAGTTTTTACCTTTTTCCAAAAAAGTATCCGAACTTTTTCGGTCACCGAACATTGTTTTGGACACCAAATCGTCAATTTTAGTCCAGATGTGCTCATTTTTGGTGGACAGGCTCCACTTTAGCCCTAATTGGGGATGAAATAAAAAAAATTGGACTGAGCGAACCATTTTAGACAAGTTTTTACCTCTTTCCAAAAAAAGCATCCGTGCTCTATAAGGCTTAACTTTTTCGATCACTGAACATTGTTTTGGACACCAAATCGTCAATTTTAGTCCAATTGTGCACATTTTTGGTGGACAGGCTCCACTTTAGCCATAATTGGGGATGAATTAAAAAAATTGGACTGAGCGAACCATTTTAGACAAGTTTTTACCTTTTTCCAAAAAAAGTATCCGCGCTCGATGAGGCTTAACTTTTTCGATCACCGAACATTGTTTTGGACACCCAATCGTCAATTTTAGTCAAATTGCGCACATTTTTGGTGGACACGCTCCACTTTAGCCCTAATTGGGTATGAAATAAAAAAATTGGACTGAGCGAACCATTTTGGTTAAGTTTTTATCTTTTTCAAAAAAAAGTATCCGCGCTCGATGAGGCTTAACTTTTTCGATCACCGAACACTGTTTTGGACACCAAATCGTCAATTTTTGTCCAAGGGCGCTCATTTTTGGTGGGCACGCTCCACTTTAGCCATAAATGGGGATGAAATAAAAAAATTGGACTGAGCGAACCATTTTGGACAAGTTTTTACCTTTTTCCAAAAAAAGTATCCGAACTTTTTCGATCACCGAACATTGTTTTGGACACCAAATCGTCAATTTTAGTCAAATTGTGCACATTTTTGGTGGACAGGCTCCACTTTAGCCCTAATTGGGGATGAAATAAAAAAATTGGACTGAGCGAACCATTTTGGACAAGTTTTTACCTCTTTCCAAAAAAAGTATCCGCGCTCGATGAGGCTTAACTTTTTCGATCACCGAACATTGTTTTGGACACCAAATTGTCAATTTTAGTCCAATTGTGCTCATTTTTGGGGGGCACGCTCCACTTTAGCCACAATTGGGGATGAAATAAAAAAAAATGGACTGAGCGAACCATTTTGGACAAGTTTTTACCTTTTTCCAAAAAAGTATCCGAACTTTTTCGGTCACCGAACATTGTTTTGGACACCAAATCGTCAATTTTAGTCCAATTGTGCTCATTTTTGGGGGGTACGCTCCACTTTAGCCATAATTGGGGATAAAATAAAAAAATTGGACTGAGCGAACCATTTTGGACAAGTTTTTACCTTTTTCCAAAAAAAGTTTCCGAACTTTTTCGATCACCGAACATTGTTTTGGACACCAAATCGTCAATTTTAGTCAAATTGTGCACATTTTTGGTGAACAGGCTCCACTTTAGCCCTAATTGGGGATGAAATAAAAAAATTGGACTGAGCGAACCATTTTGGACAAGTTTTTACCTCTTTCCAAAAAAAGTATCCGCGCTCGATGAGGCTTAACTTTTTCGATCACTGAACATTGTTTTGGACACCAAATCGTCAATTTTAGTCCAATTGTGCTCATTTTTGGGGGCACGCTCCACTTTAGCCATAATTGGGGATGAAATAAAAAAAATGGACTGAGCGAACCGTTTTGGACAAGTTTTTACCTTTTTCCAAAAAAGTATCCGAACTTTTTCGGTCACCGAACATTGTTTTGGACACCAAATCGTCAATTTTAGTCCAGATGTGCTCATTTTTGGTGGACAGGCTCCATTTTAGCCATAATTGGCGAGGAAATAAAAAGATTGGACTGAGCGAACTATTTTGGACAAGTCTTTACCTTTTTCCAAAAAAAGTATCCGAACTTTTTCGATCACCGAACATTGTTTTGGACACCAAATCGTCAATTTTAGTCCAATTGTGCTCATTTTTGGTGGACAGGCTCCACTTTAGCAATAATTGGGGAGGAAATAAAAAAATTGGACTGAGCGAACCATTTTGGACAAGTTTTTACCTTTTTCCAAAAAAAAGTATCCGCGCTCGTTGAGGCTTAACTTTTTCGATCACCGAACATTGTTTTGGACACCAAATCGTCAATTTTAGTCCAAATGTGCTCATTTTTGGTGGGCACGCTCCACTTTAGCAATAATTGGGGAGGAAATAAAAAAATTGGACTGAGCGAACCATTTTGGACAAGTTTTTACCTTTTTCCAAAAAAAAGTATCCGCGCTCGTTGAGGCTTAACTTTTTCGATCACCGAATATTGTTTTGGAAACCAAATCGTCAATTTTAGTCCAATTGTGCTCATTTTTGTTGGGCAGGCTCCACTTTAGCCATAATTGCGGATGAAATAAAAAAATGTGACAGCGAATCATTTTGGACAAGTTTTTCCTTTTTCCAAAAAAGTATCCGAATTTTTTCGGTCACCGAACATTGTTTTGGACACCAAATCGTCAATTTTAGTCCAATTGTGCTCATTTTTGGTGGGCAGGCTCCACTTTAGCCACAATTGGGGATGAAATAAAAAAATGGACTGAGCGAACAATTTTGGACAAGTTTTTACCTTTTTCCAAAAAAAGTTTCCGAACATTTTCGATCACCGAATATTGTTTTGGACACCAAATCGTCAATTTTAGTCAAATTGTGCACATTTTTGGTGGACAGGCTCCACTTTAGCCCTAATTGGGGATGAAATAAAAAAATTGGACTGAGCGAACCATTTTGGTTAAGTTTTTACCTTTTTCACAAAAAGTATCCGCGCTCGATGAGGCTTAACTTTTTCGATCACTGAACATTGTTTTGGACACCAAATCGTCAATTTTAGTCCAATTGTGCTCATTTTTGGGGGGCACGCTCCACTTTAGCAATAGTTGGGGATGAAATAAAAAAAATGGACTGAGCGAACCGTTTTGGACAAGTTTTTTACCTTTTTCCAAAAAAGTATCCGAACTTTTTTCGGTCACCGAACATTGTTTTGGACACCAAATCGTCAATTTTAGTCCAGATGTGCTCATTTTTGGTGGACAGGCTCCATTTTAGCCATAATTGGCGAAGAAATAAAAAGATTGGACTGAGCGAACTATTTTGGACAAGTCTTTACCTTTTTCCAAAAAAAAGTATCCGAACTTTTTCGATCACCGAACATTGTTTTGGACACCAAATCGTCAATTTTAGTCCAATTGTGCTCATTTCTGGTGGACAGGCTCCACTTTAGCCATAACTGGGGATGAAATAAAAAAATTGGACAGAGCGAACCATTTTGGACAAGTTTTCACCTATTTCCAAAAAAGTATCCGCGCTCGATGAGGCTTATTTTTTTCGATCACCGAACATTGTTTTGGACACCAAATCGTCAATTTTAGTCCAAATGTGCTCATTTTTGGTGGGCACGCTCCACTTTAGCCAAAATTGGGGATGAAATAAAAAAAATTGGACTGAGCGAACCATTTTGGACAAGTTTTTACCTTTTTCCAAAAAAAAGTATCCGCGCTCGTTGAGGCTTAACTTTTTCGATCACCGAACATTGTTTTGGAAACCAAATCGTCAATTTTAGTCCAATTGTGCTCATTTTTGTTGGGCAGGCTCCACTTTAGCCATAATTGCGGATGAAATAAAAAAATGTGACAGCGAATCATTTTAGACAAGTTTTTCCTTTTTCAAAAGTATCCGAATTTTTTCGGTCACCGAACATTGTTTTGGACACCAAATCGTCAATTTTAGTCCAATTGTGCTCATTTTTGGTGGGCAGGCTCCACTTTAGCCACAATTGGGGATGAAATAAAAAAATGGACTGAGCGAACCATTTTGGACAAGTTTTAACCTATTTCCAAAAAAAAATTATCCGAACTTTTTCGATCACCGAACTTTGCTTTGGACACCAAATTGTCAATTTTAGTCCGATTGTTCTCATTTTTGGTGGGCCGGTTCCACTTTAGCAATACAACCCCCCCCCCCCCCCTCCCCTTCCACACACACACACACACACACACACTACACACACTTCACACACGCACCACACACCGCTCACCACACACACACAAACCACTGACACAC
>NW_027453543.1:73511-91925 GCF_964194025.1 Convolutriloba macropyga | reverse complement strand
TCTTGACTTTATTGTTAAAATCAAAAAATGTTTTCGGCTATTTTCATTTAATTTTTTGTCAAAAATTCTGGCAAAATATTCCAAAATTAAGACTTTTTCATCAAAAACAGCACGAAATAAGTTTCTTTAGTCCACTCTGATTAAATTTGCAGGAAGTGCACACCCAAACACCAATAACACAATCTTTGTAGACTGAAAAGGGGGCTAATTCTACTTCAACTTCCGTTGAGAGTGCTATGTAAATAAAACTTTGCCGTTTTTTGCTAACTTTATTCGTTGATTAAAAAAAACGCAGCATTTATTTTTGATTTTTTAACTAACAAAATATCTATATCAATTATATTCCAAAGATTAAATTTTCATAATGGACAATCAGCATTAGCAGGAATAGTTCTGCACCCACCTTGGGCTGTTACATTCCAAAAATAATTCGGATTGTCGTCAGTCGGTTCTTTATTAAAAAATTCGATCTTTTTCATATTAATTAAATAACAGAACATTTCAAATCAAAGCTCACTAGTGATAGGTCCTATTGGCTTCCTAATTAGCTCGACATTAATTTATCTTGTTGATTACTTGAAAGCTTATGGTCGTTTGACTTTCAAAATTATTTGGTTTTTAGATAAAAATGGCTTATTGAAATTTGCCACCATTTTTCTGTTAATTTGGTCAACTTGTAGCTTCGTGTCAGCAATCAAAGAATGCGCCTTCTTTCTGCTGAATTCAAAATTAGTATTTATTGCGTTTTTACGCCTTAAGTTATGATGTTCTGGCTTTGATACTACTAGATTTCACAATTTTTTTTTAATTTGTTAGGTATTTGCCCATTTTTCATGTTTTCTAGTTTTGTCAAAATATCACGTTATTGTCAGATCATAAATTACATTTTCGCGTTCAAAATAACGCACAATTGATAATATTTAAATCCTTAACGATACAGGTTGTGGTTCATTACCGCTTCGACAGTACTTTCTCGAAGAATTTAATTGAATTTTTTAATTTTGTCTTTAACTGTCGTTTTTACTTTGTTTTCTTAGTCGTATTTGATTTCCTGTACAATGACCCAGTTTTATTGGCTTTTTCTGGAAGTGTAGATGAGCCGATGTTCTGATATTAGAAGATAGATAATGGCTTTTATGACTTTGAAAACAATTGTTTTCCAAAATGAAAAAAAAAACCTTTCAATTTCGCAATTTTGTTCCTTTTATTGTCTGTTTGTTACGTGGTCTCGTTAATTAAAGGTTAAAGATGACATTATTTTTGTCAAGGGAAGGTGTCAAAAGGGATCGGTGTCACAAAATCTAAAGTTTTCAAAGAATTCGTTATGACTTTACTGGCTTCGACACGGGTTTTTCACAAAAAAAGTCAATTAATTTTTGATTTTTGTCATATTTGACGTACTTTTGTAGACGTAAGACTTGTTTTGGAAAAATGCAGGTCTCGAGGGTTTCCTTTGGAAAAATAAACGAACCTATTCATTTTTTTCATTTTGTAATTTATGGCTTTCATGTCTTTGGAAATAAATTTCTTTCGAGAAAAACAAGTATTACTTAATTTTGCTTTTATTCTTTTTGCTCTAATTTTTATCTAGTTTCATTAATGAGAGGTCACATAATACATTTCACGGGAAGGTGTCAAAAAGGATTGTTGTCACAAAATCTAATGTTTTAAGAGAATTCGTTATGACTTTACTGGCTTCCACACGGGTTTTTCACAAAAAAAAGTAAATGAATTTTTGATTTTCGTCATATTTGACGTTCTTTTTGTAGATGTAAGTTATATTCTTGATAATTGCAGGTCTCAAGGGCTTCCTTTGCAAGAATGGACGAACCTATTCAAATTTTTCATTGTGTAACTAATGGCTTTTATGTCTTTGGAAATAAATTTTTTTCGAAAAAAAATTATGTATTACATAATTTTGCATTTTTTGTCTAATTTCTGCTTATTTTCATTATTGAGCGGCCACATAATACATTATCGTTGTTCGACGAAGGTGCAATCAAACGTATTTTGGGGGCCAAAGTAGGCTTTAGGGCTTCCAATGCATTTTCTGGCAAGTTTTAATTGATTTTTTGTTTGTTGTCTCTTTGTTGTTCTTTTTGTAACTGCAAAAAAAATTGAATACCAAGAGTTCTTAATTCCCTTTTATAGAAGCATTGGTAATTGTAAACCTATGGGATTTTTTAATTGATTCCTAATGGTTTTCATTACTTTGAAATAAATTGTTTTTTAAAAAAAAATTCAGCGAATTTTCTAACTTTAAAGTTTCTGTTCTCTTTTGTCTATTTGTTACCAAGCTTTATTATGAACTGGTGAATAATCTTTTTCTTCTGGTGAATTACAAGTTATTTTGTTTATTTTCAGTTTTATCTGACGCTATTTTGACTTTGTTAGTAAGATTTGTTTTTTAAAACGGACATAAATTTTTTGATGTAATTAATGTTTGTTGTTGTTGTTGTTTGATTTTGTCGTTCGTCTTCGCTCGCTTTCTTAATATCGGCATATCTCATCAATCTAATGCATCATTTTTTACTCCACTGATTTATTTGCTTTGGAGGCTATCTTTTCGTTCATACAACAGTTTTCTTTTTTGAAAAATACTTGAATTTTTATGTTTTTCCATCTGTTCCTCATTTGGTAGACAATTATGCCAAAATTGTGGATGAGCGGGGTCGGAATCTTATTACCAATCGAACATTACCAAGCCGCCTTGTTTGTTTTATTGTTTCAACTTAGCACAAAAACCTTCAGCACAAAAGCTGTCCCCGAATGTAATCAAGAATCCAGAGATACTAAGATTGGTGCTAGACCAGTTTAAAATAAAAAATCTATTTTTATTTCAGTTTGTTGATAAACCTTCGCGTTCAAGAATTTCCAAAAAATGCAAAAGGATATATATTCTCTATCTGGCGCTGATAACTATTTTAATCTTGTGAAAACAATAGTGTTTTTGCCATACAAAAAAATGTTGAAAACGCAATTTTTTTCAGACAAAACTTCGAATTTCTGTACAAGTAAGCGAGAGATCATCTGACCATAATCGATGGAATATAAACGAGTAATAATGCCCACTAAGTTTATCGAGTGGTACGTTTTTCTTATAATGTTTTCTCTGGTTTTCAGTATCAAATATCTCTTCACGCAGGTTAGTACAATTTCTCGAATCTAAACAAGCTAATTATCATTATCGGGTTACTTTTGATTCCATCACATAAATCGGGTATTGTCTGGCTATTTTTCCCCCAATTTTGGATGCTAGAAATAAATAAATTCTAAAAATGTTATGTCTACTCCACTGATTTGTTTGCTTTGGAGGCTATCTTTTCGTTCATACACCAGTTATTTTTTTTGAAAAATATTTGAATTTTTATGTTTTTCCATCTGGTCCTCATTTGGTAGACAATTATGCCAAAATTGTGGATGAGCGGGGTCGGAATCTTATGTGCGATCGAACATTACCGAGCCGCCATGCTTGTTTTATTGTTTCAACTTAGCACAAAAACCTTCAGCACAAAAGCTGTCCCCGAATGTAATCAAGAGTCCAGAGATACTACGATTGGTGCCAGACCAGTTTAAAATAAAAAATCTTTTTTATTTCAGTTTGTTAATAAACCTTCGCGTTCAAGAATTTCCAAAAAATGCAAGCGGATATATATTCTCTACCTGGCGCTGATAACTATTTTAATCTTGTGAAAACAATAGTGTTTTTGCCATACAAAAAAAAATGTTGAAAACGCAATTTCTTCCAGACAAAACTTCGAATTTCTGAACAAGTAAGCGAGAGATCATCTGACCATAATCGATGGAATATAAACGAGTAATAATGCCCACTAAGTTTATCGAGTGGTACATTTTTCTTATAATGTTTTCTCTGGTTTTCAGTATCAAATATCTCTTCACACAGGTTAGTACAATTTCTCGAATCTAAACAAGCTAATTATCATTATCGGGTTACTTTTGATTCCATCACATAAATCGGGTATTGTCTGGCTATTTTCCCCCCAATTTTGGATGCTAGAAATAAATAAATTTTAAAAATGTTATGTCTACTCCACTGATTTATTTGCTTTGGAGGCTATCTTTTCGTTCATACACCAGTTTTTTTTTGAAAAATATTTGAATTTTTATGTTTTTCCATCTGTTCCTCATTTGGTAGACAATTATGCCAAAATTGTGGATGAGCGGGGTCGGAATCTTATGTGCGATCGAACATTACCGAGCCGCCTTGCTTGTTTTATTGTTTCAACTTAGCACAAAAACCTTCAGCATAAAAGCTGTCCCCGAATGTAATCAAGAGTCCAGAGATACTACGATTGGTGCCAGACCAGTTTAAAATGAAAAATCTATTTTTATTTCAGTTTGTTAATAAACCTTCGCGTTCAAGAATTTCCAAAAAATGCAAGCGGATATATATTCTCTACCTGGCGCTGATAACTATTTTAATCTTGTGAAAACAATAGTGTTTTTGCCATACAAAAAAAAATGTTGAAAACGCAATTTTTTCCAGACAAAACTTCGAATTTCTGAACAAGTAAGCGAGAGATCATCTGACCATAATCGATGGAATATAAACGAGTAATAATGCCCACTAAGTTTATCGAGTGGTACATTTTTCTTATAATGTTTTCTCTGGTTTTCAGTATCAAATATCTCTTCACACAGGTTAGTACAATTTCTCGAATCTAAACAAGCTAATTATCATTATCGGGTTACTTTTGATTCCATCACATAAATCGGGTATTGTCTGGCTATTTTTTCCCCAATTTTGGATGCTAGAAATAAATAAATTTTAAAAATGTTATGTCTACACACTTGGCACTTAAGTACTTACACACTGGGTCGTCTCTGCATTTTAACAACTTTCGTCTGACCAAATTTGTCCCCAATTTCTGTCGATTGATGATCACTTAGTGGACTGCGTAAAATAACCTCACAATGACCAGTTAAGTTAGGGTTGAAACTGGCACTCGTTTTCGTTCTCTTCTGAATGCTAACTCGGCGAATAGGATCCGATCTAGCCGACTTTTTGGGTAACTTTTTAACTCGATAAGTAGACTTTACCATTTTTATTTCCTCTTTCGAAAATCACAAAGTTTTAAACAAGATCACACACATGCAAAAGTTTGCAAACACATTTTTAAATAGGATAATTTTTATGATTTAAATTTATGATTTGATTGTTTATAAACAACATTTCTTACATCAAATTTGGAAAGTAGATTTAACATTTCAAAAGAACATTTACAAAAAGTAAAGTAGATATTTTGTTCGTTTCAAATAGCTGCATGACCAAAATAAGAGAGCAAAATGATACTTTTTGAGCTGTTGCTTAAACCGTGCTAGACAGTTTGTAATAAAAATTGTAACTATTGAAAAAATAACCAGAGATAGCAAGTTAGCGTGGTATATTTTTGCAATTAAATTTCTATCAAAAATTCAATCTCGTTTGCTCTAAAGTGTATTTTAGCCACAATTGTAAGTATAGAATATAACTCATTGTAATTAATGATGAATCAATTTTCTGTCACTTCAGATGAAATGGTCAAAAATGGACGAATTTTCGGCGCTTTTCGGTCTTAAACTCAATAGGGGTAATATTTCTTTACAGATGTTAAAAGACACTTAGCAGATAAGAAACAGCAGTTTGAAAGACAAATTTGAAGTGGCTTAAAATCCACTCAGAAAACTGTTCAATTTGTGTTCACAGGGTCATATAGAGTCATCTAAATGATTTTGTTTAAAAATTTGAATATACATCACGATCGATGAACTGCACTGTGATAGATGGATAAATTCACTACACCAAATGTAGTCTTTACAAATGGAATTAAAATAAACGTAGTTTAAATAGGAAGCGCTCTACAATACGCTGTTAGCTCACATTTAAGCGAGTTGTTGTAAGTTTTGCATGTCTTAATATTTAATGACCTCCTAAATTTGCTCAAATTTTTGAAGCGATAAATTTGAACAATATGCTTCAAAGCCAGCAGTTATGCACCAAGTGTTTTGGTGCCGTAGGTTGGAATAAAGAGCAACCTGCTAAAAACGACGAATAACTGGCGAATATCGATGGAACCAATTGGTAAAATCATGAGCTGGCTCAGAAAAAGTACGATTTTCAGAAGATACCACTAAAGTAATCATAACTAAAAATCATAACCAGAATAGTTCATTTGAGTGCCCTTCCTGTGATAAAAGAAAAAAGTAATGATCTTGGCAGTTTTTTGAAACTTAAGATTATTACTAATTGGACTAATTGGACTAAAGACGATGCAATTAATAAAGATTCTAAACCTCTTACGAAAAAGCAGGTCTTATGATTCTGTGATTTGTATTTGATCGAAATGGAGGAAATTTGTTCGTCTGAGTTTTCAGTTGTGCAGTGTAAGCACCAATAATTTTAGGAAAGCTGGAGTTCTTTCTGACAAAACTTTGTACAAGTAATTAGCTTCTATAATCCTCAAAAAGTATTGAAATGGAAGTAATTCATATATTGAAATGAAAAAATTTCTTACTGTGAAATTAAATTTTGGGATGAATCATATCTTTTTCTGTTGAGGCCAGACGTTAATGCACAGTTTGAATGTTTCTGAATTCAAATTAGAAGAGAACGCTTTATGCCAATCAATAGGTTACACCACTATAGTGAGAATGACTAACAACCAGTGCATTCACTAGTTTAATTCTGGTTTGAAATGGGAAACTGCTGTTGATTGCTTTTATTTGCTTTTATTGCACACGCCATTTTTCGCTGTACAATTTCCACTTCTTCTCCGTAGTTTTTTTTGCCGCAAAAAATTCTTGAGTTTTTTTACTGCATTTTTCATTGACATTTTTTAGCAGAAACAGTTATAGAACATGTGTTTTTTTTATATTTTTTGCACAAATACAATGAAACCTGTTGATGTGTTCAGATTCAGACTATTTCTGTCAAAGTAGCAGTCTAATGTACTCCCAGTATCTTTAAGGTTTTTGTTTGCTATGTCGAGATCTATAACGGAAACGTAAGCTAAAGTATTATCGGCACCTTGATCATGTGCGCAAAGATTTCTAAGAATGTGTGTTTGGCAGCGCAATATTAATTCCAAAATAATATTTTTATAATTCCTTGGTAAAGACGTAAAGATCGACGGAGAAACTCAAAATCTAAAATTTTAAAACAATACAGACCAGACAGAAGCGTTTACTCAACAACGATTGCAGAAAGGTTTGGTGAAAAAAACGGAATCGGACTGGATTGTACACTGACGTGATTTGTAGGGGAGTACTCAAGTCATTGTTTTAAATTATGATTATTTCACTCCATATTGGCCGCTTTTACCAATGAATGAGAAAAAATATAAAATTTAAATTAAATGTACGTCGCCAAACAAACATTTTTAGATATTTGAGAACTTATTTGACGTTCTTTTGTCAGAATTAATCAAGTTTAGTCTAAAAACTTGATTTCTGAATAAACCTGACAGTGAATTGCTGATAAAAAAATTCAAAAAAGCGAAGCGGTTACAAGCCATGACAAAAATCTCACCTTGAGCATGATTTTTTCTTTAGCTTGAGTTATGCTTTAGTCTAAATCGAATTATGGTTTAATGTATGTTTGTTAATTAGATAATTAGATAATCAGGGCTTTGTTTTAGCTTATCCGTTCTGACACATTTGGACTCCATGACCAATTATGGACCTCCAAATAAGGATCCTAAATGGACTGAAGTCTTGAAAGGATGTTATTTTCAAAGCCAAATCATAAATTTTCAGATAAATCGAAGTTGATAAAAATCTTTCAGTGCTAATTATCTTTTTTCTACTAATTTATCCAATATTCTACTTATAGCTAGCTCATATTCGTGTTTGAAGCATAAGCGCGTCCAAATAGACAATTTGGAAAGATGTTCAAACAGTCATGTTAATTGGATACATTTCTTGAAAGGCTGTTAATTTGGACGTCAAATCATACATTTTTTTCACATAAGTTTAACTTTTGAATATTTCTATAAATATCCCTCAGTGCTGATTAGCTGATTAGCTTTGTTCTACTAGTTTATCGAATATATAAATTACAGCTAGGTCATATTTGCGTCAAACATATTGGAAGGACGAGAGATGAAAAATATCAAAATTCAGTTGCTCATGAAGCGTATCAGACTGAAAAAAATTCAAATGCACTGAAATGTATCAAATAAAAAACTAATACAGTGGAAATTAGATATTTTATTTACGGATATAGACTAAACAAATTGCGGAAACTTGTTACAAATATGTTGTAAAAAGTTACATTCTGTATTTCTGGACAGTTAAAACGCAGAATATGCTTACTTTTACTGTGAGTCATTTTGACGACAATTTCCAGACAATAGTGCCAAAATTTCGTTGTCAGTGTTGTCCAGGCACTCTAATAAGCTTAATCTTCAAACACGGGCGCGGAATATTGCTTACGTAATTGCGTAAGCAATTTACTTGACCAAATTGAACGTTTGGTAACCTAATGAAACCATTGATATGAAAAGAAATGAGCTATTTAGAAACGGAATGACTCTTCTTTTTTATAAAAAACAAAGAAAGCAGCTGGATGATCATCGAATGGGGGTTCAAGGTTTTAGAGGATATTGTATTTCTAAACCTTTCAGACCTAACAATGCTCTGGAAAGTTATTTTTTTAAGAAATACCAAGCTGCCAAAACCTCTGATTATTTATTGCAATTTAAACCTGGCTAACATTGAGAACTAAATTTGTATTGTGGTAGCATAACACTCTCTATAAGTACGTAGTATGAGCCATAAAACAAAAAAGACGTAAAACAATTCAGCGACAACTATTTAGTTCGTATTTTTTGCCTGGGAAAAGTCGATGGTCGTCATTTGAACATTATCGAATATTATTATGAATACCCATGTGAAAAACGCCTAACTTTTTATGCAAGGACGAGAAAGAAATGTTAAAATTTAAAAACATTTAAGTCAATATTTAGCTTCTAGGTGATTGATGAAAAAAGGAGACATCGAAAATTTTTGTGCTTGAAACTCAAATGTGCTGGAGACGCGATAACATTCAACAGTAACTAAGTGTTATACATTACGTCGCCAATCCTATATTTTGAGCAAGCATATTTGCTTGCTGAAATCAGCGTTGTCCGCTCTCCCATGTTTTAAGATAGGGCCTTATCGGCATTCGCAGACAACAGTAACAGCAAGCCAAACTAGTTCAAGTTCAATCAAATTTGACGGAATTAGCCACAAATGTCCGCAATTGCAGAATTTGATGGCGCGCGAGAAAGGCGCACAAATTTTTGCCACCATTATCCGCAAAATTACGACCCTATTATCAGCTCTGAGTTAACTAATTTCCGCGGTTTAATATTCACTAGTTACCGCAGTTTTTGATGTATTTCTCAATATTGTCCGGGTCGCTATTGTCCGCAATTTTTATTTCACTATTATCCTCGTCTTTATTATGCGCAACTTTAAAGTAACTATTATGCGCGGCTTATATTTAGAAATTAGCCTAATTGTTTAAATTACTTTTAATTGCTTTGAATATCGTTTCAGAAAGAAGGGAAACAATTATGCCTAAATTTTTTTAAATAAAAAGCGATGAAACAAAGTGAAACAGTGCTGAGGGATTTCTATCAATATAATCATCACCATAAAATATCACTAAGTGATTCGAATTAAAATAATCTGAAGCTAATTATAATAAAGTCTAATTTTGCCTCAAATAGTGTTAAAATGAGATGCCAGTAAAATGATTGCCACTGAGTCCCATTCACTGTAAGATGATCTAAATTAAATAACGATGTGTTAATTGCCGTTTATTCTTTCTACACCTTGATTTAATATGTGGATAAAGCTGACAAATTTTGACCTTTATTTTGTAATTTATAAATAGTCTGAGCATAATTAGATTATAAATTAGAGCGCAGTATAAAATTGAAAGGGGTTTAAATAATACTGCCCAAAATTGCGAAAATTGATGACAATTTCGTCACAAATTGCGAACGTTTGTGACGTAAAAACGCGATTTTACAAAATCAGTGACGGAATTTTTTTTACGATTGTCCGCAGCTTCTCTTGTCACTGTTGTCCACAATTTGACCAATTTTATACCACGCGAAATGGGGTGACAAAAGATTGCAACTCGTTTTTATCTGAAATTTTTAAATCTGTACTGCACGGTTTCAGAGAAAATATGTCTCTCAGAGCAAATACACGGTTTTGCTCTGAGAGACATATTTTCTAAATAAAAAAAGAAATTCTTTTATCAACTGCTGTATTTTCTCTGAAATATTTGACAAAGTGATCGACAACAATTTAGCGGTCAAATGCAAAAAAATGCGAAAATTTGTTTCCATTCTAGTAATCCATTGCTCCATCAGAGGAGAAAAGCTTAGTTTTAGCTTTGAAAATGTTTAAAATGTTTTTTGGATTGAATATTTTTTTTAATACTGGTTATTTTCGAGTTATCCAACTTTGTCTAGAACCTCATTTTGAAAATGGGTCTAATTGATGATTAGAGGCCAATAGCCTCGAAAATTACAGTTTTTTCTTGAACGTGTAGGATGATTACCTGAATTTGTTGTTCGATGACTGAGGTCGGGACAAAAACAGGTCCTGCGGCTGTTGGCCAATAACATGTTTGTAAGAAGCAGAATTTGTAAACAAAATTATGAAAAAGTGCCAGAAGGTAATTATGCAGCTTCGTTTCCATAAAAAAACAAAAAAATGGCCAGCTAGACTTTAAAATTTAAAAAATGGGAATGAATTAGTATTACAAAAACTTCAACTAATGGGTTTCAACCCAATTGGTTTCACGGCGCTAGAACATTCGGGGACTATGTTCTTGATATAATCTCTCTATGGTTACTTGCCATTTATATAAACAATTGAGGAAACATGCAATATACCTTAGCACAGAAATTTTATAGGCATTATTGATCTTCGGTCCTCGGAAAAATTCGTCTTCTTGGCCAATCTGCAAATACAAAAACCACCTGAAAAATTTATCTAAAATGTGAAAATGATTTTGCCAGAAAATTGCAGCTTTACGCAAACAAACAATTAAAAATTCCGACGAAGACAAATAACTCAGTGTAGCCGGAAACTGAAACTCTAGGATGATCAGGATTTTGAACTACCGTCAGGTGGAGTTCACTTGGCCACGCCGTTCCGGCTCAAATACAACTTTAAGGTAGCAACGTGATCTTGTCCTGCCGTTTAATGTGGGGTTGTCCTATGGGGAGAAACCCAGTAGTTTAATGGGCCCAATTTTTACAATCCTGGCAATTTGGAAGAATTTGAAGAACTTTGATGTTTTTGGGACTAATCTTTTTGGTCAATTTTTTAAAAAAGTTGAGTCAAAAATTCAAACACCTAAATGACTACTTCTTAAATAATTTTATTTTCATTGCGTTTTTTTTTCAACTTCGGTGCAACATTAATTAAATATACATAATGATCAATAGGGCTTGACTGAACATCAAAAATTCAATAAGCTTCGCATTATGCTCCTCTAGAAACCGGCCTTTTAACCCCCAACCGACAAGAATATAGAAATGAACTTTTGGAGTGCTCTTATGCCAAAGCTTCACTTCTGTGACCCCCTTGTTTTTTGCAACAGATTCTATTTTTCATGACAACATAAGTAAAAAAATAAATTATTGAGAAAAAGTTAAAAATCAGGAAAAATGTCCACCAACAATCACTTTTTTAAAAACAACGGTTGAATTAAGTGACATCTGACTTTCCTTTGCGTTTTACAATACCGCTACTTGTGCCTGAGCGAAGTGCATTATAAAAATGAAAACTTTTGAAAAAACACATGAGCACCCCAACTTGCAGTTTCTCTTCGCAAGCATTTTTGGAAGAAGTTAAACAAGGGACTTCTCAATTTTCATAAACTCGGGGTCCCATGCAAAGTCTTATCAAAAGCTATTATCATGTTTTGAAAATCGCAAAAATTTATGTACCATGGGTGCGTGCCGGGACCACCTAAAACTGTAAATCTAGAAGGAAAACAAAGCCAATCTCCAATAGGTACAGAAACCGATTCGATTTCTTCCAAACAAAGAAAAAATAGCCGTCGACTGACGTCAGGCGAAATGCAATCAAACAACCGGCGAGCGATTGGCTTCGGTAGCAGTCAATTCGGTCTTCGAGACGCTAGCATTAAGGTAGGAGGAGCTGCGTGGGGTGTGTCAAGCGCTGCATTGTCGAGCAATTGTTCGACTGCGAAGGTCAAAATCTTAAGATAAAGAACCACCATTCACACATTGAAATTATGTCTCATCAAAAGAAACTCAGTGAACCGCATAATTATCGCCGACTATTAGGACCTATAGCTCTAAAAGATTTGCTAATCCACCCAATGCCTTCCAAGTTTTACTTGTTCATCACTTTTTGACGACAAAAAGATACAAGCACGAGTAGAAAAGTTGGCCAAGTATTGATCAAAAATTACTAAAAACCATGAATGGTAGAATACGGAAAACAGCTGGTAGAGTCTTGCAGTTTAAATGCTTGGAAAAATTACTTAAATCGGCTGGAAGTATCAAACAAGGCCCAGAAGATGTCTCCAGGGTGGTAGGTGAAGGAGTGTAGGTGGGTGTGGGGATAAATATGTTTGAAATGGGGGGTAATTGTGGTAATTGTGGTTGGTGGTAGATGGTAAGGGGGACAAGGTGGTAAGTAGTGATTGTGGGAACGGCATAGACATTGGGGGGTTGTTGTTGTTGGGGGTGGATTAGATAGATGAGGGTAAGGCGGGAGACCATAGTTTGTCTATGAAGGAGGGATCAAAACAAATTGGTCATGAAAAAACTCAAAGTTTCTCAAATTGATCTTTTGACTCTGGAAATTTTAAGCAGTTCCTGAAAACTATACATTACAAACTAAGCTATGGTAAAACTCCCCTCCGTGTTTTATTTTTAACAAAGACAGATTTTAAAAAAATTCAGAAGTTTTCCCAAAAACAGAGTTCATACCAGTGAGATAAAAATTTTCCCACCAGAACGAACACCAAACGAATAAAATGACAGACGTGAAGTTAATTCTAAATCAATTTCTCAAACAGAAAACGAATTGATTTTATCAAGTGAACATAGTATTATAAAACCAACAAATGAGCCCAAAAAGTGAGCTCGGAATTTTAAAAAATGCTGTTTGCACTCAAATCTATATTGAGAATGAGAAAACAAATGATATGGAAATATATGTTACCCACGCCAAAAAACCACAAAGTGATCATGATCAATATAGCACTTGGTACATGGTCAAACCATCCAATAAATTGCTCTGGCAATTTATCTTTCCTTATAAAAAACCATATGCGGGAGAAAAACAAAAAGCAACCCAATGAAATTTTAGTGCAAACTAAACACAAACTTGAGAGTAAAAACCATGAAACTAAAACCAAGTACCGAAAAGGATATAGCCTTGGTTTTGAAGCAGCTATAACATCTCGTTGATGAGACAAATTTCTGAGTTTCGACAGTAAAATATTGAAGCAACTCTTATGCTAGTAATACAGTAAATAAACTCTTTACTTACGCTACTCTTTCCTGTCTTTAACAAACCCAAAAAAAGAACGTCTGAAGCCAAAAATAAAAAAAGTTTTTTTAAAATGAAACAAGTAATTTTAATGTATCCAGGCTTTTTAAATATAAAAGAGACTTTATATAGCCTCAATACACCTCCTTGAAACTTTAAAGGCATCGAGATTCAGGCTCGAGACTCAGTAAATTAACTATATAAGAACAAAAATGTACAAAAACTTCAAAATTGGATTGAGAACACTAAAATCAAAGTCTACAGATTAATTAGGTGCCCCGAAATGAATTCCGACAACAGCAGCTATGTACTTTTAAGACAACAAATGCGCATCTGCTCAATAGTTCACATTTTGCAATCAAAACAATGTTAGAATGGGAATATTAACCGTGAGATCAGTATCCTTCATCTCACAAGAATGAACACTAGCATAAATGGAACGAGAGATATTAAATCAATTCTACTTCAATTTCACATTTTGTAAAAAGAGAATTTTATTAGGTAAACAACTGCTTGTACCAAAACCAAGCAACTAAATCTTGAAAACTAAATCAAGAGATCCAGAAAACAACATCAAAGCTGTTTTTAAACTGTAATATCTCTCAGTTAACAAGTTTTTTTTCATCTTGCTGGAACACTCTTCATTTTCAATCAGACCCTAAAAACTCAATTTAAAGCTGCAAGTGAGTGCAAAATAAATGTGAACTCAGCATTCACTTATAATTCTAAAAATAGAAGGCAACTTCAAGTAGATGTAATTCAAGCATTATAATCATGAGCTCAGTCGTAAGATATTTCATGTTTGGCCAAAGCTTTTGCCAAATGCTTATTCTTGCAAGCAGATTATCAGATCACTTCAACCCATATTTGCAAAAACAAGAGAAAACAAAATCTTTCTAGCAATATCTTTCGAGTTTTTAAATTTTGGTGTTAGAATTTGATATTAAATTATCACCTCATCGAAAAGTTCAAAAACCAAATTTACTATGAACGAGTACAGATGTTAGCGACTCTTGTTAATAAAAACAATTTACAGTTCGATAAAACAAAACTGAGGGCGCATTTTTTTAATATGCCAAAAGGTATGCAAAAAATCAAAATAACGAAAAACCAACTGAAGACAAAAAAATCCTCATATTCTTACGAAATAATAAGGCTTCAATTTTAACTTTATAGTTATTATTGGCTATCAAGGAACTTAGATAATATTAGCTATAAGAGAAACTTATTTTCAGATTTTTCCATTTTTGATTAAAAAAATTTTAATAATTGAGATTGAAGGGCATGACAACAACAAAAAACCAAAAACGGCCTGAACTCAAAAAGAACTGATATTTTTTTTTAAAAAAAAACTATTCTCTAGTCACAAAAACGACAAACTATGAACTCTAACCGTGATGGGTTCATTTTATTCTACTACTGAAATCAATTACACTTTTCATTACTCAGATTGTGACAAAATTACAGAGAAACATATATACAGAATTAAAAAGTTTGTTAATTTTTTAAAATTAAAAACAAGTAGTTTAAAAGTAATGGATAACACAAACTAAAAATTGTGATCTTTTTGATTTTTGACGTTCATTTAGTTCTGACTTAAACATCAATGAGACTTGTCAGTATTGGGACTCAGTAACAACACAAAAAAATAACAAAAAAACTGTTTAAAGATTCAGTAAATTTTTTAGTGTCAATGTCAACAAAAACATTGGTTGCCGCAGACTAATTCAGAGAACAGCATATGTTAATCATGAAAACAAATTCATCACATTTACTATACGTCGCCAGAATATCGCGAGACAAAACTAAAAAAGACATCAAATTGCCGCAAAATTAGATAAAAAACTATCAAAAAATATCATACAAAAATTGGTGTGCAAAACAAGATAAAAAACTGAAGAAGTCCAGGAACGTGAACAAAATAGGCTTGAAAATTAAAGTTGTTCACAAAAAATTTCTACCTCAATAACTCCTCGAAAATAAAAACTTTGATAAGTTCTTTTATTTTCATACTCTACGGTGGGCGGGCTTACTAGTGATACCACTCACATCGATCGGCCAAAATTGACCGTACAAAAAAACCCAGTTGAGCATATAGTTCCTCCTTCCCAGAAGTTGGGTAGAAACAAAACATATGAGAACATAGTAAACCTCAATTTGAAACCTGAGTTCTATTAAGAATAATGAATATTTTCTTAAACATAATACGCAAAGCAGTGCGGGTTTTGTGACTACTATCAACAAGTGAAAAAAGTCTTCATAACTAAAAGTTTTTTTTGCTTCATATGCTTTGACCTGATTGATTTGACAACTAATATCTCTATTTAGGATCTGATGAAGTTTTGAAGTACTGATTTTTTCTCCGCCGCTTTTTTGTAATGTTTTTGTAAAAAGTAAGGACAGTTTTGGATTTTACTAGTAATTGATTTTACATAATAAGTTGATTTTAGTAACATAATAGTGGTAAAATTAACATATTTCTCATCGTTCTACATAATGTTGACTGAAAAATACACTGATTGAAAGGAAGACTCACAGTTAACACTTGACGTACGAGCAAAATTAAAAAATAACATCTTCTCTAAACCAGATTGATATGAGAATCTGCATCTGCAAAACGTTGCAGCTATAAATTTTGTACGAGTTTTACTTTCATTTTGTTAATTTTGTTTGCCACTGTTTTTCATTGCAAAATAAGAACTGATAAAATCATTTGCGTTTCAATGTCAAAGTTTTACTTCACAATACCAATTTTGTAGTAAAATTTGCTGCTTTTCAATTACATTGAACGAACTAATTAACTAATTATTTAGTCTGATAAACACACAATAACAACTGCTGAACCAAATTTTTAAACATTGACCACCTCTGAAACATGCTTTGAAAGCTTTTATAGCCAAATGATTGATTTTTGTCAATACTACTTTACAATCGATTCATAAATCATAACCGAGTCGAATTGGAATGGTTAACTGGTAAGAAATTGCAGGTGTGTTGCAAGTTCATATAAGGCGATGCGTCGCCTTGAAAGTTTTTCTTCCAAGTTCCTACACCTTTACCATTCGGCTTATAGGTTCTTGCACGATACCAATTTGACATACAAAGTTCTTACAAGTTATACAATCGACGTAAATAGCTCTTAGAAGATAACCTTTTTATCTTGTGAAACTTTATCTTGTAAGAAGTCGCAGGTTCCGGACAAAAATTTACAATGCGCTGCATCGCAGCCTAGCAAATAATTCTTCCAAGTTCTTAACAGATAACCATTCTGCTTCTACTGTAGGAAAAAAACAATCAATCGTCGCAAGAAATGTGCTCATATTATGCGTATTGACAAAAAAAGCGTCAGAATATTGATCTGGTAAATAACAGTATCTCTTGCAAATATGAAATTTTTTAAACTCAAAGTTGAGCTGGATTGCTCATAATCACTGTACAAAGAGCACCACGCGCTCTGTTGTCCTTTTGAAAACAGCTGAAAAAGGTACCGAAAAGTTTACGAACAATCTCGAGAAGCTGCAAAACATTTCATTACGGCAAAGTGTTTAGCCATAAGATCTAAATAAAGAATTGAATCAAGATTTAGAACTTGTTAACTGAACCATAAAAGGAGCGTTCGAGACAATAAAGTTGGAAAATAACCGTTGTGCCAACTCAAGTCACATTGTATTATGCAATAAAAAAGGAGCAACTTACTCTCAGGCTCTTTCTATTGTAAAAGATAGAATGTTAAATTGAATTAAACAATTAATTTTGAGCTCGACTGGAACGAACTGGCAAGGAACTTACAAGTTAACAATTCGGCTTACAAGTTTTTACAAGTTAACAATCTTTTGCGACAAACCTGAAAATTCTTACAAGTCAATTAACTCACCATTGTTTTCTTAAAGCTCTAGGGAGACACAGAAGACAGTTCTAAGAACTTTTTTGTAAATTTATACAATGCAATTCAACGTTTAGGCAAAAAACCGCTTCCTGAAAATGAGAGCGGACCAACCTTCCAATTAAAAAAATCCACTTAAAACTCGCTGGGGGCTGCATAATACTCATTCTGCTCATGTTATTAAAAGAAACGAACAAAGACGTCTGTTAACCAATAGTTTGGTGCCAAAAGATTTTTTATTATATTCAAAAGAGTAATAGAGAGTTCTATGAACAGTTTGTCGACCAAATTTTGTGCAACTAACAACATAGAAAGCGATGAATCAGTTTTTCGAAGTAATCATACCCTTTGTTGAATCAACTGTGGCCTGAGAACATATAATTGTGAATCTCGAATGGCTTACGAAATTGCTTAAATGCCCGACGCCGAGAAGAAAAATTTATTGGATAAATTAATAATTTTTCAATGTCTACAGATAGAAAAGTAGCTAATAGGCAAGCGATTGCACCTACTTGATGCCCTGGGTTTTTGGTATGCCCTTTGATGCATGCCCTGGGTTTTTGGCAATGTTTGGATGGAAGTCAGTTTCATGAAAAAACGTCCTTTCGTATGTCTTAGATATCGCACTTAGCAAAAGTATTTGTGCAGGTACCAATTTTTTTTTCATTTCTGCCTTTATTTGTAATAGAACGTTCCTTATATATATATATATATATATATATATATATATATAATATATATATATATATATATATATATATATATATATACATATACACATATATATATATATATATATATATATATATATATTTATATATTAAAAATCTTAATACGCCAGGTCTCAACCTATTTCAAGCAGGGCAATCTAGTTTGAAGGATGTTGAAAAAGCAACTGCCTTCGATAGCAATGCTTGTATCAAAGAATTCTCCGAAAAATCTTTGTTGGGTTCTTTTGTTGATGCCTCGGTTCAACAATGGTGTTTGACCAC